>NC_138552.1:93658324-93689110 GCF_964273705.1 Natrix helvetica
TTTTTGTTTTGATACAAAACACCATTTAGATGCCATTTGAATGACAAATGATACACTTGCAGAATATCCCTCCAACTGGAGATTTCTAACATTTAATGTTTGGATTCACTGGTGTTTGTTTTGTTTTGTTTTGTTTTTGTTTTTGCCAAGGGAGAAAAAAAATCTTCATAAAAAGTAGAATGAATTAGCAAATATTGAGAGACGATAGACATTATTGTTCAGCAACATCTGGAAAGCTATGTTTGGTTTAGAGGAAAATCATGGGAACTTAACTGTAATAGGCAATATAAATGTGTTGCTCAGACAGTTCTTTGTATAAGAAATTCAATGCACAATCCACTTATGGTCACATCACATTGCATTCTCTTATGAACTGTTACTGTAAGTTTAACTGTAGCCTGAGGTTACAACTTTAGCTTTAAAAGTAGATTTTGTTCAGCCTTTGTCAGGTGAATTTCTATGCCCAACATTTGTTACCAATCACAGTCTAGAAGCATGCCGATAAAAAAATACCCAGCACTATTCTGAACAGTTGAAACCAAAGGATAGCTATATATTTGTTAATTGGTTCAAAGTGCTTTTAGCCATTTTCACAGAGCAAAATGATTTTTAGCATAAGTGAGTGGGAAAGCACAATCTTTTATAAACACTTCATAGTTATCACATGCCCTAGATAAGTTTTTTTTTCTAATTGTCATGATGCAAATGGAAAGCTGAACAGAACAGACAGAGGCTACTCTAAGAAAAGCTCAGTTCTGTATAAATTGTGTAGCGTTGCATCATTTCTCTTATGCTGTATTAGCTATTTTACTGTGTTTCTGTTTTGGGTGGTGTATTTATTTGTTTTTAATTAATTATTGTGACTTCTAAATTGTTTTAATCTAAGTGACTTGAAATACTAGAGAAATGTTAGTGATTTTGTGATGAGATAAGGCATACAGAAAGTCCCTGAGTTACAAGTGCAGTTGGGACTGAGATTGCTGTCACTAAGTAATGCGTTCTTATAGTTTAATGTCCCATGGCTGCACCACAACCTTGGCAATCCAGGCAGTCCTGGATGTTGTGGTAAGCCAAGACACATGGGGCCTTAAGCAGCAAGAGAAGGGAGTCCCAGGTTGCACAGGTGAGTGTGTATGTTGTTGGAGGCTGGTGCAGGCAATGTGCAGACTGATCCCACTCAATTTGGTCTCCAGAAAACGGCTGTTGAAACCTGTCAAATTGTCCACATAGCTTCCTGCTTGCTTAAATGGGAAAATATTTCATTAAAACAGCTAAGGATGGGGGACAGTACACAAGATATGAAGGGGGGAGGGGCTGTGGCTCTGCCAGCAGACAGGGGGGAGGATGCAACACTGAATAGACTCAGGTCACAAAAATGAGCTGGAAACATTATTGCAATTGTTGTTATAATGTAATTGTTGGAAGTGACACAAAAGATGATTGAATATATCGATGATATAATGTAAAACCAAAAGCTGCCAATGTTTATTTAAATCTTGATGTTTTTTTTCTTTTCTGTAAAAGTTGTGAGATTTGGGGGGATTTCTACCTTTTGCATGATGTAGCTGTCAAAATTTTCTATACCTAGTTACCCTTTTCCTAAAAATATTTGTAAAAACCAATAAAAAATTTTCAAAAAAAAAAACAGCTAAGGATGATTTAACACTGTCTCAGATCTGAGCTGGGGATGCTGTAAGGACAACATCATGAAGACATAGCAGAAAAGAAGAAGTTGCTGTGTGTAGGTGTAAGTTCACAGAGATGTTGAATCAATGACATTTTTCCATAATGCCTATCATGTGGGTGGAACTAAGGAAAATGTGATGCTGGTCAAGAGGAGAAAGAAAGAGAGAGAGAGAGAGAGGGAGAGGGAGGGAGAGAGAGAAAGAAAGAAAAAGAAGAAAGAAAGAAAGAAAGAAAGAAAGAAAGAAAGAAAGATAGATAGATAGATAGATAGATAGATAGATAGATAGATAGATAGATAGATAAATCAGGGTATGGCAAGCTGATATATATCACGTCTGTAGCAGTGGAAAAATTGATAGAATGACTTGCATGTGCTCCAAATCCCTTTGTGAGCATGGAAAACACAGTAGAGTAGATTAAACTCATAAATTAGGATTTCCCTGTTTTCACTCAGTTACCTCCCCTCCACTCCCTGATAAATACCTTGGAGGACTTGCAGGAGACTACGTAGCAATAAGTTACTCTTGAGCTGTTGACACACTCCTGGGCCTCAAAAAAGAAGTGGAGAACTACCCGTGAGTGAGAGAAAAGAATGATGGTAGTGGTACTTTGAAACTCGGCAAAGAACAAGCCTGAGTAATCCAGGGCCTCTCAAATGCCTTACAGCTATCAATTCTTAACTTTCATGCCATCATTTTTCATCCTTCAGTTGGCTGACCCTTCGTTTTTTGTTCCAGAAAAGCCTGCTTTTTTCTTAGTGATTTTAACCTGATTGAAGTTGCTATAAGCCAAAATTTTATGTCCCACCATGGTGCATCCCACAAACAATTAACTTACCACCTGGAGGCTAAATTCCTGTCTCAGTTGTCTGCTGGGGACTGCAAAAACACTTGACTTGTCAAGAGCATGCCAAACCACAGGACTCAAGACTTGTAGACTGTGTTTGCTTGAAGGCTTGCACATTAGTTATTTAAAATAACTGAGGCTGTATGGTATCACTGCATTGGTGACTATTTGAGAAACTATGCCATGGTGTCAAACTCGATCGCGTCATGTGATGTCACATAATGTATTGCAGTGTTTTTTGCCTTTGTGCAGCTGGGGTGGGCATGGCCTGCAACATGATGCATCCAGCCTGTGGGCTGCCAGTTTGACACTCCCGATCTATGCCATGCTCAGCTTCACAATGAAAAGCGAGTGGACACAAGTGCATTAAAAAAGTAAACTTATTTTGCACAATTGTTGGCTGCCAATGTTGGTGTGATAATAATCATTGTGGACGCTTTTTGGAAGGGACACTTTAATTCTTCCATACATTGTCTTCCATCTTTCAACTATGGCTGGATGCTGTGCAGCTCATTATGGAGTTGAAAGAGAAAAGCAATGATTTCTATTTCTGTAATATTATCCAGAGACACATATATTTGCCTTCATTCATTTCTAGTCCCCCCCCCCCCCCCCCGTATTGCTTGTTAATAAAGAACTGAAATCCTAAAACTAGTTTATCATCTTTGAAGAAATTCCTGTGTTGGTCCATTTTTCTCCCATAAAAAAACCTCTAGGCAAACTAAGAAGTTATTGGGTTGAGCAAGTTTGCCTCTTGTGGATATGCAATTGGTTAAAGAAAGGAGATAGAAAAATCTGAATCTTCATGGAAAATGGAAGAGATGAAGCTCTGAAGAGCTATGCTAGAACAGATGCTTTTTAATATAACTTATTTGGTGTCATCAGAATAGTTGATGGAGGAGGACCATGCAAATGTTCTATCAAGGAGGAACCACCGGATTATTTCTTCTCCATCATAATTGTAAGAATCAAATTATTGGGATTTAATTAGCTGTGGTGTCAAAGAGACATGTCTATCCCAAGAACACAAGGGTGTGACAACTGGTGCAAATTCCTGGATGAGTGCAGATGGACTGTGTGACTCTGTCATAATACAGCAGCCCTTAAAAAAACCCCAAGGGATCAATGTATATTGTGGCAACTTTCATTGCTGAGATAGATATATGCTTTAAAACGTATGGGGTAAAATTCCATACAGTGTTTTAAAAGTTCAATTGGCTTATATGTGGTTTGTCTTCTTGTTCAGGTTAAAACTTTGTATCTCTTGCATCATACCATGAGTATTTCCTTCAAATTAGAGCGTGATCACCCTGCCCTCAAATCTGCCTCATTTTTTTCACCTACTTCAAGTTGCGATCAACCACTGCATTTATATCACCATCCAAAATGTACTCTGGTGGCACCAATGTTTATTCAGGAAAGGACTACATAAATTAGCAGCCCCTGGTGGATTTTGCACCATGTTTTAACAGACCTGCTCTGTTTGGCTTTGTGAACAGCAGTGTCTTTGTAAAGTTTTGATTTATTAGCTATCTCGAGGTACCGGTGAAGGGAGAAATGTATACCAAACAATACAAGAATCAGAGTAGCCTGAGAGGTAAGCTTTTTTATGTAATTACCATCAATAATAATAATAATAATAATAATAATAATAATAATAATAATAATAATAAACAACTTTAATTTATAAACCACACCCTTTCCTAAACAGGACTCGGGGCGGTGTACAGTCATATTAAAACAGTATGAATACAAAATATAGATATACTTAAATATACAAATAGGTAAACGGAGGAGGTAGGATGTGGACTGTACAATATTTAAATTAAAATGCAAATAAACATTAAAATTGGTTAAAAACCCCCTAAGTCTTCGCTTTCTCCACCTCTCGGGGTTAACAAACCCGTCATTAAGGTGGGCCCTTGAAAGGGCAAAGGGCCATGTCTGCGAGAGGGGGGACTCCCGCAGCAGGAGCAAGTCTGACCTCGAATATATAATTCCCGACCCTCACGATGGAAAGAGGGCCGGGGGCGCCCCCTCCCCCATCAGAGAGCTCCGTAGTAGTACGGAGCTCAGAAGTCAGCAGCCATTTCCCCGGAAGCTCCTCCTCCCTCAAGAATAAAAATAGTGGCAACATAAAAGATACAAAGGAAAATAGTAGAGCAGACCTAAGCATTAGTTGGAACATCTCAATGGTAGGATGCTGTCACAAAGCAAAGTTCCCTAAGTCTGTTCTTGGACAGTAACCATTCTTTGTGTGTTCCAAATGTTTGTAGACTACTGGTCACACAAGACCATATTTATTTATTTGGTGTGGTAAGCAATTGAGTCTGGATTTTAATTGGTTTGGTTTATCATGTGAACCCTCTCCAATTTTTATCACTATGTCACTAGACATAGTCTAGTCATGTCACTAGAGTGTGCTTCATTTTCCTCAGCTGTAATTGTAGGAGGGGGGCAGGAATTGGGTATATTTAGCTTAATGAAAAGAAGAACTGGGGTGACATGATAGCAGTGTTCCAATATCTAAGGGAGGGGGTTAACCTATTCTCCAAAGCACCTGAAGACAGGACAAGAAGCAATGGGTGGAAACTAATAAAGGAGAGAAGCAACCTAGAACTAAGGAGAAATTTCCTGACAGTTAAAGCAATTAACCAGTGGAACAACTTGCCTCCAGAAGTTGTGGGTGCTCCAACACTGGAGGTTTTAAAGAAGAAATTGGACAACCATTTGTCTGAAATGGTATAGTATCTCCTTCCTAAACAGGTAGTTGAACTAGAAGACCTCCAAGATCTCTTCCAACTCTGTTATTCTGTTATCCTGTTATAATCAAAGAAATAAACACCTTAAAGTATTGAAGAAGCAAAACAAAATGCTCTTATTTTCGCTGAGAATTCCTGATGAACTGTTCTCCAATTAACACAAGCTACATATCATTAAATAATAATTGCCTAATTTTGCCTATTTAGCACATATTTCCAGACATTGTAGAAGAAATCTCTTTAAATAAATCATTCTTAAAAAGAAATTTTGATTTATAAATAATAATCAACAGATGCCCTTATTTCAAGAACTGATGTGCCACTGAATTTTGAAAGTTGAATTAACTTTCTACTCTACTCACATTTGGGATATTTCAATACTTCAGCTTTGGACTCCTAATAACACATCAAGCCAACCCCTGTGAGCCATCCAAAGTTTAAACCACCTTTCAGAAAGATATTTTATAATCCTATCATTAGATCTCTGCCATTTGGTAATTTACAGCTTTCTGACACATCCCAAAGCTGCAGTCCTGCTCACCATGCTGGAACAAAGTATTGCGATAATAAGGTCTCCTGCCTGAAGTAAATCAAAGTAGTCCCTTGTCAACAGGGCTTCCTGAAGAAAATTAAACCAGCTACAGTAACTCTTTCTTGTGTTTACAGAGGCCTCTTTTAACACTGGCTGCCTTTCCCCCCCCACTGTTTCTAGAGCCTGAAACAGGTTTCATTTATGCTGACATTTTAGCTAATTCTGTTGTTCCTGAGGATAAGGATACCCTAACCCTCTGGCTTCTGGAAGTTTGGTTTTTCTAAATACTTGATAACAGATAATGAATTAATATGAGTATTTGATAGAAATACTCAAATCTTCTTCTTCTTCTTCTTCTTCTTCTTCTTCTTCTTCTTCTTCTTCTTCTTCTTCTTCTTCTTCTTCTTCTTCTTCTTCTTCTAGAAAATGGTTACTAAGATCCATTTTTGTTTGGCCTTCTTGCTGCAAGCTCTCTTCCTTTTTTTCTCCCTAGACCTCTTCCCCAAGTTCTCCTTTCCTTTCCTTTAAAGCAGGGGTGGGGAGTGATGGCCCTTTTATTTTGACCTATGGACTTCAAATCCCAGAATTCCTGAGCCAGCAATGGGGGTTATGGGAGTTGAAGTCCATAAGTCATAAGTCAGTGGCCATCTTTCCCCTCCTCTGCTTTAAAGCCTTAGGGCTTAGTCTTCCGTCTCCTTTTCTTTAACTAGTCTTACAGTTATTTCCTCTTGTTATTACTTCTGGAGAGAGCAAATGAGGCTCTTTCCTTGGAAGTCATAGTTTGCTTCATTTTCCCCTCAATCATTTTGGTCCTTGATTTCCCCTGAGATCTGGCAGGCCCCTACCCTCATGGCCATCTAAAAAGCAGTAAAGATCTGGCTCCCCCCCCCCCCCCAGGCTTTTGTTGCTATGAAGCTGGGATCCAGGATACTCTACAGCTGTGATGTGTTTGTAGCACCAAATATGTCCTGTTTTGGTGGCTTTTATGCTTTGTATTATTTCTTTTTCTTTTATTACTCTTGCAAGTCATCCTGGGTAATGTTATGTAAGATGGATGGTTATACAAATCCTTTAAATACAGAAACAAATGCTCAACTCTCTCCAGACCACATCACTTCATGGATCAATTCTAGATTATTCCTGTCATACAAAGACATAACATACTCTAATCTTCGCTACTGGTTCGGAACTGGGAGCGTGTATGCATGTGCGATTACTTCGTTCACACATGGCACTTCTGCGCATGTGCACAACTTTCTGCGCATGTGCAGTGCGTCCATGATGATGTCTGGGTGGAGCCTCCCACTGCTGCCGCCACTACTGATTCACCCGAACTGGGGCGAACTGGCAAAATACTACCTCTGGTCATACAATTAGAGAATCACCGAAGCAGAAATCCCTCAAAGTCCAACCTATGGTTTAGCAAAAGAATTCAGATTAAAACATTCTCAATTTGCACCCTTTGCTTGATTTTAGGAAGGTTAAAATCTTAACATCCCTTTTGGAAAATAGGAGTAATTGTCCTCCACAAATTATTTGATATTTCATCCATTCTTCAGGATTTCTCACATGGAGTTTCTTCCATCCTATACTGCTCTCAGACAGCCACTGTTGGTATAGTGATTAAAGGCATGAAACTAGAAGCCAGCAGACGGTGAGTTCTAGCCCTGCCTTATTAGGTTGAAGCCAGTCATTCTCTATCAGCCCCAGGAAGAAGCCAAGGGCAAACCACTTCTGGAAAATACCAAGAAACCAACGTGGATTTGCTTATATAATTGCCAGCAGGCAAGAATGATTCAAGGGCATATGTGCACACATAAATACTGCTTTCTAGTGTTGAAAGAAATGTCCTTCTGGGTTCGGCTCCAAGTGGGGAAAAAGACACTGGAGACATGGAGGCTGCTTGGAAAGATGGCTTTAATGGTGGACAGGACCACATGGCTTGAGTCCTGAACAGAAAAGGTGATCACATGCTTCAATGTTGGTGGAGAAGAAGAGAAGGGCTGATGGAGGGGCTTGCTAGGCTTTTTATAACCTGTTCAGTCAAACCTCTCTGTTTCCTGTTCCTGTGTAAGAAATGTATTCTGATTGGTTGTCAGACTCACATGAGCCCATGCAGGGGCAACTCTCTAGGCTGAGTCCAGGTTTGGTTGAATTCTCAGAGTTCTCAGATGCCATGTGGTCAGTTGAGTAAAGGCTTATATTATCATGTCTTCATTCCCATCCCCCTGGAGCTGAAAGGGAGAACTCTTTATTATGTAAAGGGACTGGCTTGGCCTTCTTAATGGCCCATTGACAAAGTGGGTGGAGGCAGGAAGCTACAGGGAGCTATTCTCAATTTAAAACATGTTTCTTCCTTTTCACATCCAGGGAAATATAATATTCTGCCTTTTCAATATTTCTTAGGATATTTCATTTTTCTGGGAGAGGGCTGGGTGATAACTTCCTACACTAGGTTCAAATCTAATAGATAAAACTTCACAAAATAGGGAAAAGTGTGTTCCTATGCCAAGTTTCAGCCAGAAACTTTCCTTTTATTTCAAAAGGAAATAAAAATCCCCAATTCTGCTCAATTCTGTCAACATAACTTTGGAGTAAATTTTCTCTTTAGCATAACTTATTCACTCCTGCTCTCACCTCTCTCTCTCTCTCTCTCTCTCTCTCACTCACCCCCCCTTAAAACAATACATTAAATAGGTTAAGCTCTCTATCTTTGTGTCTACTTTGTAATTTTTCTTTATGTAAGTAAAGTTTGTGGCCATATTTGCATACATTTTGCGCTGGCCACATTTATGTCACTCTTCCAGCTATGCTAAGTTATTTCTTTAAAGATAACATTTTATTTACATAAAATATACTTAAAGGAACAGGCTAAAAAAAAGTCCCTTGGGTATCCTTAGAATAACCAACTCAAGTCATTTCATTAGATGAATGTGGTGAAGGGATCTTTTTCTTACCATGTTTTATTTCTTAGCACAACTGCGTGAAGTATTATATCATTTAAAATAAAGTGTTGACTGCTGAGCACAAATCTGAAAGAATCACTCATCCTGCTAAATGGTGTATGACTTGTGAAAGCCATATTAGGGCAAACTGTTGAAAAGAGGAATTTATCAAGGAAATGAGAAATCATGCTTTTAAAATTCAGAAGAGACCTGCTTGCCCTAAAAGGTTACAAGCTGTTATCTTAGCCCCTCCTTGGTTGTCACGTTATTTCATCATCACCACTTCACCAGAACTCTCAATAACTATCCTTTCTGCCAGCCTTTTTTCTTGCCTTTCTCAATGTGAAGGGGATAAGTGCATAACAGCCTATCCATCTTGTCACCAAAGAGGAGCCGAGAGTGCTTGAGTTTGGGAAGTGCAACAATGCTACTTTTCTTTTATTAGAGAATCCCAAGGAGGGAAGCCTATGAAATAGATATTTTGCAACAGGTACACATTCCTTTATAGTATACTTGTTGTTTGGTTGCTGCCCGACTCTTTGTTGACCTCATGGATTACAGCATACCAGTCCCCCCTGTCCTCCACTGTCTCCCAGAGTCTGCCCAAATTTATGCCCTCTGTGTCAATGACACTATGTAACCATCTTATCCCCTGCAGTCATCTTCACTTTTTGCCTTCAATGTAGTGTATCTATTTAACGCTATGGATTCAAGGCAGGGTTATCAGCCAGCAATATGAAGCTAGGAATCAATACAATACAATACAATAGCAAAGTTGAAAGGGACCTTGGAGGTCTTCTAGTCCAACCCCCTGCCTAGGTATGAAACCCTATACCGTTTCAGACAAATGGCTATCCAACATCTTCTTAAAGCCTTCCAGTGTTGGGGCATTCACAACTTCTGGAGGCAAATTATTACACTGATTAATTGTTCTAACTGTCAGGAAATTTCTCAGTTCTAAGTTGCTTCTCTCCTTGATTAGTTTCCACCCATTGCTTCTTGTTCTACCTTCGGGTGCCCTGGAGAGTAGCTTGACTCCCTCTTCTTTGTGGCAACCCCTGAGATTTTGGAACACTGCTATCATGTCTCCCCTAGTCCTTCTTTTCATTAAACTAGACATACCCAGTTCCTGCAACCATTCTTCCTATGTTTTAATCTCCAGCCCCTAATCATATTTGTTGCTCTTCTCTGCACTCTTTCTAGAGTCTCCACATCTTTTCTACATCGTGGTGACCAAAACTGGATGCAGTATTCCAAGTGTGGCCTTACCAAGGCATTAAAAAGTGGTATTAACACTTCACATGATCTTGATTCTATTCCTCTGTTTATGCAGCCTAGAACTGTGTTGGCTTTTTTGGCAACTGCTGCACACTGCTGGCTTATATTTAAATGGTTGTCCACTAGAACTCCAAGATCCCTCTCACAGTTACTACTATTGAGCACAGTACCACCTATACTGTACCTGTGCATTCCATTTTTGTTGCCTAAATGTAGAACCTTACTCTTTTCACCATTGAATTTCATTTTATTAGATAGTGCCCAATGTTCAAGTTTGTCAAGATCCTTCTGTATCTTAAGCCTATCTCCTGGAGTGTTGGCTATTCCTGCCAGCTTGGTGTCATCTGCAAATTTGATGAGTTCCCCATTTATTCCCTCATCCAAATCATTGATGAAGATGTTGAAGAGTACTGGGCCTAAAACAGAGCCTTGGGGTACTCCACTGCATACTTCCCTCCATGTAGATGCAGTTCCATTGAGGACTACACATTGAGTGTGGTTGGTCAGCCAGTTACTAATCCATCTGGTGATGCTGTCTAACCCACACTACTTTATCTAGTAGTAGGTTATGGTCTACCTTATCAAATGCCTTACTGAAGTCCAAGTAAACTATATTGACGGCATTCCTCTGGTCCACTAATTTTGTCACATTGTCAAAGAATGCAATAAGATTAGTCTGGCATGATCTGTTTTTGACAAACCCATATTGGCTTTTGGCTATTACTTTGTTTACTTCTAGGTGTTCTCTAATTCGTTGCTTGATTATCTTTTCCAGAATCTTTCCTGGTATTGAGGTCAGGCTGATAGGTCTGTGGTTTCCTTGATCTATTTTTTTTCCTTTTTTGAAGATGGGAACCACATCAGCTCTTTTCTAGTCCTCTGGTAGTTCCCCGGTGCGCCAGGATCTTTGAAAGATATAGTTCAGTGGTTCTGAGATCTTGTCTGCCAGTAACTTCAGAACCCTGGGATGTAATCCATCCGGTCCTGGTGATTTGAACTCGTCTAGGGTAGACAGGTGCTCACTTACCATTTTCTTCCCTATTTCAACTTGTGTTCCTAATCTGATTTTTGTGGTGCTGTTTTTGATAGGTTGGACTATTTTATCCCTTTGTGTAAAGACAGATGCAAAAAATGAGTAAAATAGTTCTGCTTTCTCCCTGTTGCTTGTCACCTTCTTGCCACATTCTCCCAGCAATGGACCAATTGTTTCCTTAACTTTTTTTCTTGTTTTTAACATGTTGGAAGAAGCTTTTTTTGTTATTTTTTACTTTTGTGGCAAGCCTTTCTTCATTGTGAGCCTTAGCTTTCCTCACTTCATCTTTACAGGCTCGGGCTATTTGCTGATATTCTGCCTTAGTTATGTCCCCCTCCTTCCACTTTTTATACTTACCTTTTTTGTCTTTCAGTTTGTCAGATAGTTCTTTATGCAGCCATGCTGGTTTCTTTTGGGAGCTGTTATTTTTCTTCTTCATTGGTATTGTGCTAGACTGGGCTTTTGTAATCTCATTTTTCAAAATTTCCCAAGCTTCTTTTTTTAAAAATAATTTTTATTTATTTTTGAACAAAGAGAAACAAACATAAAAAAACATCTTCCATTACAAATTGTAGAAAGTGTGTCAGTTGGTTACCGTATTTCCATGCATCTCTTCCATAGTCATCACCTGCTTTTCATATCAAATTGCATATTTTAAATTCACATATATTCATGTATATCACGATTATTATATCTCAACCTTAATTTGACTATAATTGTTTTTACATCCTTTTATATATAATATTCAAAATCTAGAATAGGATTACCGTATATACTTGAGTATAAGCCGACTCGAGTATAAGCAAAGACCCCTAATTTTACCCCAAAAAACTGGAAAAAGTTATTGACTTGAGTATAAGCCGAGGCTGGGAAATGCAGCAGCTCACGGTAAATTTCAAAAATAAAAATACAGGTAGATAACAATAAAATTGCTAAAAGTGTGTGTGTGTGTGTGAGTGAGACAGACAGACAGAGGAACAGAGAGAGGGAGAGGGAGAGGGAATCAGAGAGAGACTGACAGAGACGAATCAGAGACGTACTTTTAACTACCTGGCAGCGGCGTTTTGCCTTGGGGGGCTCCTCAGAACATCCCAAGACTTCGGAGGGAAGTTTACAGCCCTCCCTCGGAACGCTTCGGAGGGAAGCTTCTGCAAAGGCAAGTGACAACAAGTCTCCCAGGCTTTAATTTGCCGAGCTGTGCGCACGCGCCTGTTTTCCACGGCATGGAGCAGCGGCGAGATTCTGCGCGGTGAGCGATGATTCCAGGGGCCATCCGGGAAGATGAGGAACGCGAGGGGGGACCCTGCCCCCCCCCACTGATGGCCCCCGGAATCATTGCTCGCCAGGAGCGGGAGCGTGCGTGTGGGGATGAGGGAGCACTAGAAACTGGAAAAGCAGTTCCCCAGTGCACACATGGTACTGAATATCCTATCCTATCCTATCCTATCCTATCCTATCCTATCCTATCCTATTCCATTCCATTCCATTCCATTCCATTTCATTCTAATGCAGTATAGGAGATTTACGGTTTGATAAGGTTCTCCTTTTCCCCTAAATATTAATACAGATGAAGCTAGGGTCAAACATTCTGATTCTAAGGGAAAAGAATTCCGGATGGCCCCTGGAATCATCGCTCACTGCGCAGAATCTCGCCGCTGCTCCACGCCGTGGAAAACAGGCGCGCGCGTACAGCTCGGCAAATTACAGCCTGGGAGACTTGTCACTCGCCGGGGTTATGCAGAAGCTTCCCTCCGAAGCCCGAGAGGAGGGAGGGAAGTGGGCGCCCGGCACACAGAAGAGCCGCATTAAAATGTTTAAAGAGCCACATTTTTTTTTTTTGTTCACTGGAGTATAAGCCGAAGTGGACTTTTTAGCCCAAAAAGTGGGCTGAAAAATTCGGCTTATACTCAAGTATATACGGTATATGATAACATTCTATTAAATCATCCTAAAATCATCTAATCGCAATACATCTTTATAACATATTCTAGATAAAGCTTTTAAACCTTCTCTCATATTCTCCATGTGTTGTGTAATCTAAAATTTCATATTATCAAACTAATATATTTATATGTATTGTTATGATTATTAATCATTATTTAACTATAGCTATTGTCACTTCATTTTATACATACTACTAGTAAACTAAATTTAGCTTAGTTTTTATTATATATTTTCATTGCATCAACCTGTATCTTTCCAGTAATAGTGCAGTCTTATATCTCTTGCCATTTGTAGCATTAATATTCTAGTTACTTTCTTAATAAATCTTGTATGAACTTCTCTTCGCAACATGTTGTTCCTTTCATATCTCATAAAAGCTCGAAACCCAGCATCTGCTCTTTCCATCAGCTTATCTTTGGTTATCACTGGTGCTTCTGTCAGGATTTCTCTCCTTATCTCCGTCAATTTTTCTCTCTTTTCTTCTTCTGTGCTTTGAAGTCTGGGGTAGAGTTCTAATCCAACTATCTCCCCTTTCCATATTCTGCTCTTGCCATTTCCAACCACGCTCACTTTGTTATCAGTATCCACAGTTTTCTTATTTCTTTGCTCATTTTTTCTTTCACTTTTTGAACTCCGTCCTCCACATTCTTCATTTGATAAACATCCTCAGTTTTTCCATCAAATTTTTCTGTTTTGTATTCCATATTCTCCAATTTCTTTTCAATTCTCTCTGTCACAGCTAATAGATTTTGAATTTCAAACATAATCATTTGCAATGTTACAGTTTGTTTTTCCTGCTGCACCATTCTTCCAATTTTGCAGGCATTGCCACCATAGAATTCAAGGCTATTTTAATAAACTTCAAACAGGTTCATTTATTATCTTTCAAGTCCAAATGTTGTCTTCCCTCCAATAGCTAGTTATAGGACTCCCCCAAAAAACACCTTTATAAACAACTTGTGCTCTTCCTACCATCATTGTCAGTAAACAAATGGAAAGAACCTTGAATCTCAAGTGATCAAACAGAAAGAAGAAAAAAACAATGTATCCAGCCTCCAGTCTCTAAGTGGCAGTGTAACTGCTTTTCCTCCTGTTGTTACAACCCTTTTTATAATCCTTCTTATTATCTTCTTTATATTCCAAGCTTAAGAAGAAAAAAATCCTTAAATGGAGATCAAAAACAACCCAATCAATCCAATCAAGCATTATTTTAAAAAGAAGGAAAATTTTAATCCATAGGTATAAGCAAAAGTGAAAAAAGAAGAAAAAATTAATCCATTCAGTTTAAAAACTGGGGGGCCTTTGCAAAAATTACATCCATGAAAAGAAAAATTAGAAACAGGATAACACACTAAGTTTAATGTAGATTAATTTCACCACTTACAGTCTTTTATCTTCAATTTTAATTTAACATTTTTTGGGGGTAGTCTCTTTTTCTAATAATAAAACTGATGTTAGGGTAGTTAAAATCCCCCACTAGACAGAGGAGGAAAGAGGAGAGAACATGCTGAGCATCAAAGCATAAAGCAATCAAGGACAAATTAGAAGCGAAGATTATAAATTAGGATTATGGCAAAAAAACAGGAACATCACATACTATCAGCCTTCAAGTTCAGCTTGTAACCACAGAATGGCAGTAGTTCTTATGTTTTCCCCTTCCCTTCCTTCCTTCCTCCAGTTTAAAAAAGTTATGGTTAAAAAAGGCCATAATAAAATTCCAGTTGGAGATAGTAAGACTTCCTACATATGCAATAGCACTTAGACTTATATACTGCTTTATAGTGCTTTACAGCCCTCTCTATCAGTTTACAGAGTCAGCATGTTGCCCTTAACAATCTTGGTCGCAGTGGTGGGTTCCTACAGGTTCAGACCGGTTTGACCGAACTGACAGTGGTTTGGCGGCCTGGGTCGCTGGAACCGGCGGTGACCCAGGCCTGCCATGACCCCAAACTGGTTCTCCGGGCGGCGCCATAGATGCCACCATCTTGCTTTTTTTATTTATTTTGTTTATACAATCATATCCTCTTTGCAACACATTTTACATCTTTTACTTATCCATTATGTTTCCTTTATCTGTACATGTAAACCTTATATACCAGTAACTATATCTATGTATATATACACCACATTTTGTTTTATATATCTTTTCTATTAATTCCATATATAACATTCTTTATATACATTTAATCCTCTTATGTCTCTTGTTTCATACTTTTTTTTAATAGTCTATCTTGTATTTCCCCCACTTGTTCATTCTGCGGTTTTGTATTTGTTTTGTAGTTTCTTGATCTTTCAAGAACAAGAACAATTGTGCAGAACAATTTTTATTGCACTGTGCATGCGTGCACTGTGGGTGCCAAGCGCATGCACAGCGCACCCACGAGCAAACTGGCAGTAGTGCCTGCCAGAACCCACCCCTGCTTGGTCCCCACTTTACCAATCTCCGAAGGATGGAAGGCTGAGTTAACCTTGAGCTGGTGAGAATCAAACTGCTAGCAGTTTGCAGAATTAGTCTGTAATACTGCATTCTAACTGCTGTGCCAACATGGCTCTTACAAGATTCCTTTCTGTCCAGTATAACACAACCCCCAAATAACTCGAATTTGAGTATTGTAGTAATTGATTCTATATTTTCATATAATGATTCAGTGATGCAGAATTACACAAGCATTTAATTTACTCATAAAAGGGTTAAATTGACACTTATGTAGAGTAGGATGAACTTTGTTATCTTCAATTCAATTAAACTTGGAAAAAAATGAGATGGACTCCTCCTTAGCATTGATGGTCTCATTTTTGGCAGGAATCCTCAGCCTTCATCCTTGAGGGTTTTACTCTTGGCAGAAAGACAAAACATTCCAAGATAAGATAGGCTTGTCCTCTTTGTCCTTGGAAAACTCAGTGAAATGAGACCATTGAAAAGCAGGTGTGCTTAATTAGGGTTTATAAACCAGACAATCCCCCACACAGGATGAAATTTTGATGCAGGCCTAACTGGAAGGTGCTGCATTTTTGCTGGCTTTTAAGGAGTCCATCCACCTTAGTCTCTCTGGGGTTTTCTGATTGGTGGAAGAGTACTAAGAACTTTCTTTCTTTGCATTGATGTATACTTGAGTATTTTTAATTGCTGTCTTGTATTCAACTTCTTTGATTGCTGCCTTGTTTTGTTATATTCTTTGCATTCCTTTACATTCTTGGATTGCTGTCTCATGTGATTGGATTATATTGTTTTCTTATACTTCCTTTGCAATAAAACTTTAAATACTCATATTGTTGTGGTCATTGCTTCTGAAGAACCTGCAGAACCCTACTGGCCTGGGGTTATAGTACTCCAAGCAAAGACTGAGCTGTCACAGCTGTTAAAAATGGTGCTGACAGAGATCATGGCTGTTACAGCAGCAAAGAAAAAATATCAAGCTAATTATAACGATAGGGCTTCAGAAAAGTGCAAACTATTTATATGCAGGAGACTCCCAAATTGGTATGGGGAAAAAAAAAGAAAACAAACGACATCAACCCATCTCTTTCTTGAATTGTATAACAGGAACCAAATGGTGGTTCATTTGTGAGTTCTGATTAGATATACACGATGCTCACCTGAATGCCTAAACAGAAAAGGAACAGGTCAGTTATCAGCCTTGCTAAATCAGCCTTGGTTGTATGCATCACCATGGAAACAAGCTAAGGAAGAAAAGAAGCTTATGACAATGAACAAAAAATTTCAAGGGCAGACAACTATGGGTTTTGGCTGCTGTTCTGTTGTTTATTGGCATAGCAAGTTGTTAGAATAATGACAGTATAAAATTCCCTTGTGGTCCTCCTCCATTCTGTTTTCACTGCCCCAGTGTCTCATGAGGCTGTACAGAGCAAGCAAATGAATAAGGAATTAGACCAGGGTTTCTTTTCAATGTAATAATGGCATGTGCCAAAACAGGGTATATATGTGCATCTCCCTCTTTCTCTCTCCCTCTTTCCTGTATGGCTGAGTAGGTATCTATCATACAACTAGTTTGTTAGGCGTTTCCTGTCCTAACCATATCCAACAGCACAAAAAGGTTGGAGTGAAATTAGGCATGGTTTGTGATGTTATTTGGTGCAATCCATGCTCCAGACAGGCTTAAAAATCTAATTTTTCTCATCCAATGTCTGGTCCTAATTTGCTAAAATCAAACTAAATTATGTGAGGCTGCTATATGGGCTTAGAGCTGGGCATTCAGCATCTCATTTTGCCACATAATAAGAGGGCAGTACTCTTATGGGCTGGAAAACATGGCTCCCCCCCCCCTTTCCAAATTCAGGTCAGATACAAGCAACATTTTGGAGTCAGACTGCTGGGAAATTTTAAGAGCATCCCAAAATGATTTCATGGCCACTTGAAGAATGTCCATTAAATCATAGGTTAGGATCTCTACAATCCCATTCAGACCTTTCTGAGGACATTCCCATAAATAAATGTGAGAGGTTGGTACTTTGCTCTCTAGCATACCAGCTTTGTAGTAAAGTTGTTTTTTTAAGACACAGAGAGCTAGAGTATCTATGTGTGAGAGAAAGTATGTATTTCTACATACCTATACAAACACATAGACAGAACCCAGTGGCTTCTACCCTTTGCGATTATGGTGACCTGCAGATAACAACACATATGTATTCCTGATCAGTGTACTCTTGAGGACCTCATGGCAGAATGACAGAAGGCAATTAATGTTGCTAGTTTCCGGGCAAGATCTGTTTAACCTGTACATATTTTAATCTTGAATTTTATATTTTATATTTTATGTCATATAGTATGCATTATTTTAATTGTGATGCTTCTGACATGAATAAATGACGAAGCACACAAACACACACATACAGTCTTTTAAAAACAGTAGCAAACATCATAGGAACAAAGGTTCAGAGACAGGAGAGTTGGCTCCAACACAAAGAGGGTTTGGAGCATGTGCATGTATAGCCAGAGTCTCTGACTTTGCTTAACTAGAGAAATTAACCACCCCCTCTTGTCAAGGAGCTGTGTCATGTTCCACGCTTAGCCCACTTTAGCTTGCAATGTTGCAATGAGTCACACTTATTACCCCTGGCATTTAGCAGCCTCTTGAACCAGGTTCTCCTCTTCAAACTTTGAATCAGAAGAATCCAAAAGATCTCTCTTTCTCTCCCCCCCCGCTGCCTCTCTTGTTCCCCCCCCCCCAGCTTCATTTTGTGCCATAATTTTCTTCCTCAAAAATTTTGAGGAAGAACTTTGGCAAAGCAATCTGAGGCTGCTTTTAGAGTCTCAATGTGGAGTGCACTGTATATCGCCCACCCTTGATTTAATGCGTCAGAAGGAAAAATGTAGCATATACTAGTGAAGCAGGAGAATTAATGAAAATTTTCCTATACTGTAATTCATCCATAAATAAGCAGTACTTACAATGGATTTAAATTTCAAATACTGTAAAGGGTCAACAGTTTGCGTTGAATCAATCTAAAACCTCCTCATATTTGTCTGGCATGCATTCAGGGATTTCTCTATTCCGTAGTTATTATTTTAAAATTATCATTAAAAAACCCCAATTGTCACAAATTTCCCTAATATGTGCATTCTCTAAAAAATAACTATATATATATGTACTGTATATGTATATGTATTTTTGCATATAGTTTCCCTTAAGAAACAAAGAGAGTGGGTTATATGCGAGTTTCCTAAATATATACATTTTTGTATGCAATTTGAATCAATAAATATTTCTAGCCAGACGTTAGGAGACTCCATGAGCTGTATGCCCATCTGTGCGCCAACAGATTCTGTTTTGGCAGAGAATTGTTCCTAAAAGGAAAACCATGCCAGATTTCTTTTACAAAATTAATTGAGTTTCTTTGAGAAAGCAATGTAACCTAGAGTACTACAGTTCCAGAATTCTTTGGAATACATTACTATTATATTTAGGCTTCTATAATATTCTAACAAACTTTACTAAAATACACAAAGCTATGGATTATCAAAAAAGCAGGCCAGTATGAGAGGGATCCCCCCACCCAATCTTGTACTAATGCATCATTCACTTTCTAACTGACCTAATAGTAACACTATTTTGGTGCTTTGTTTCTCTCCTTGGATGGCTATCTAATTTAAAGATCTACATTTAAGTCCAAGAATATAATCAAGAGTCTAAGTCTATGCTATATACCTCAGTAGTTAACATTCAGTAGTTAACTGTGTTTAAACCTGGAACTTCTGCTATCATAGATAAGAACAATGAACAATGCTATCTTGTGTTAATTTATTTGACAACCCCCTCTTAAAACCCTACCCTTCACCATCCTCTTGTGGCAGCAAATGTCTTAATTATATGCTGTGGGAGGTGTGTGTATGTGTGTTTTAATCTAGGATCCACTACCATTCCAATTCATTAGACTGCTAGTTCTAAATGAGACAGATTTTTTTTAACTTAATGTTCCCTGGCTTCCTACTTTTCCATTTAATTTTTAGAAGTCTGGTAGCATGCTAATTTTATTTATAGCTACTAGTTATAGTGAGGGTGGGAAGGAGGAGGAGGAATAATAATAATAGTAATAGTAATAATAATAATAACAACTCCGCCGTTGCCGGTCTCAAGTCCGGATGAGAAAGGAGGAGTGTTGGGGTCAGGTTGGCAACCTAGCCCCATAAAAACTCACCAACCCATACAATATGGTGAAAGAAATAACTAAAAATTCTATACAGCATCG
This sequence comes from Natrix helvetica, assembly GCF_964273705.1. NCBI lineage: Eukaryota > Metazoa > Chordata > Lepidosauria > Squamata > Natricidae > Natrix > Natrix helvetica. Next base: position 93,678,059 of record NC_138552.1, read on the forward strand.
GTTGTCGCACGGGTTAACAAGGGCCGCAGCGGATGTTGAGGTCCCTGGGCATCCATCGACAAGTGGACTACAAGTGGACCAGCCAACAAAGCAACAAAAATATAGTTCAGATGAAAATCGTGCCATAATGGCCTGTTATTACAACTCAGAACAAAAAAAAAAAAAAGAGGCTACTTATAGCGAATGTATGATTTATGGAAACAACAATATCCAGATTTAAATGTTAGTGAACAATGACTAGCAGATCAAAGGCGATTCATTATACGGAATAAAGTGTTTAGTGAAGTTGAACTTGAGGAAATTCAGGCAAATTGCAAAACAAAACAAAAACAATATCACAAGAGGAATTAACTGATACTCAAGACACAACTAAAGAAATTGTAGTAGAACTCCCAGAGGAAGCTGTCGGAGAGGAAATAACACTACCACCAGAACCAGTTACCATTGAACCAACTGATGAACCAACTCAAAAACAAAAAGAACTGAAGGACAAGATCATGGAGCATTTTCTGGCTAGTGAGGAAAGGCAACGTTTATCATCATTAAAAACTGTCCCTAAGAAAATTTTGGGGCCCATCATGAAAATGGTTAATGGAGTGCTTTCAACAATTGAATCGGGATCCATCTTAGAAACGAATCAGTTAATGTACAGTGCAGCTGTAATAGTCACTAATGAACTAGGCATTAAAATCAAAGCACCTAAGCACACAATGGAAAAAGCATCAAAGCCAAAGTGAAAAATCCGATTAGAACAAAAAGTCAAAAAATTAAGGGCAGATGCTAGCAACTTAAAGAACATGCATGAGCAACGGCTTAAAAACAGCAAAATCATAGATCAGCTAATCAGAAGATATAGATTGGATACAAGAAACATCAATGAAGCTGTAGAGATTGTAAAACAGCAGATAACAGCAACAGCTAGAAAAATTGAGAGATATGAGGCATGAATCATCCAATACAAACAAAATCAACAATTTCGATCAGACCAACAGCGTTTTTATCAAAATCTTAATGTGAATAGTGACACCAAAAGTGAAAAACCAGAAAAGCAGGCCACAGCTGAATTCTGGAAAGGATTGTGGGAAAATGCAAAGGACTACAATAAGGAAGCAAAGTGGTTACATGACATTGGCAACAAACAAATGCAAGTATTAGAAATAACAACTGAGATGGTCAAAAATTGAGTTAAAAAAAGTAAAGAATTGGACATCACCTGGAAATGACCAATTACATGGTTTCTGGCTCAAATATCTGACCAGTTTACATGCAATATTGGCCAGGCAACTGAATGAAATTTTACAAAATGGTCAAATTGATGAATGGTTGACAACTGGAAAAACATACTTGATTCAGAAAGATGCAACTAAAGGAACAATACCTGAAAACTACAGACCAATAACATGCTTGCCAACAACCTTCAAATTACTCACAGGCATTATTGCAGATAATATTACAGATTATTTGGAAACAAACAAACATCTTACCAGCAGAGCAAAAAGGCAATAAAAGAAGGAGCAGGGGCACAAAAGATCAGCTCCTGATTGATAAAATGATATTCGAAAATTGTAAGAAAAGAAAAATGAACTTGAATATGGTCTGGATTGATTATAAAAAGGCATTCGACTCATTGCCACATAGTTGGATCATAAAATGCTTAGAAACAACTGGCATTAGCAAAAATATTACATCCTTCACGGAAAAGGTGATGAAACAATGGAGAACTGAGTTGGCAGTAGGGAATGAGAATTACGGAATGGCTAATATCAAGCGAGGAATTTTCCAGGGTGATTCACTTTCACCTCTTCTCTTCATCATCGCGATGATCCCGCTATAGGTAATCTTTAAAAAAATGAAATTAGGCTACCAAACAGCCAAAGAAGCTGAAAAATGTTTGCATTTATTATATATGGATGATTTGAAACTCTATGGTAAGTCAGAAATAGAAATCCAATCACTGACAAACACAGTGCGAGTATTCAGCACTGATATTTCAATGCAGTTTGGCATGGAAAAATGCGCCACTGTATCCATAAAAAGGGGCAAAATCACTGCGTGTGAGGGAATTGAAATGCCCAATGGCCAACTAATTAAATGCAATGAAAATGAAGCCTACAAATACTTAGGCATTCTGCAGTTGGATAACATCACTTAACTTAACTTAACTTTATTCAATTTCTAGACCGCCCCTCTCTCAAAAGAGACTCGGGACGGTGTACAGTCATATTAAAATAAATGAACAATAAATATACATGGTATAAATACAAAATAAATAAATTAAATATAGGACTGGAGGAGGTAGTAATGATTCACTGTACAATTTAGTTAAGTTAGATTAAAATTTTAAAAATTATAAAAACATTTACCCTAAAAACTATCCCAAAATAAAATATCCGCCAGGAGGTAAGAGTAAAACTATAAATGGGCCAGGCCGGCTAATCGGAACAGGTGAGTCTTAAGTTTTTGTCGGAAGGAGCGGAAGTCGGTAGTAGTTCTAATATCGGGGGGGAGGTCATTCCAGAGGGTTGGGCCCATCACAGAGAAGGCTCTACTCCTAGGCACCGCCCGTTGGCATTGCTTAGTGGACGGCACCCGGAGGAGTCCCTCCCTGTGAGAGTGAATTGGTCGCAGGGATGTATGTGGTAGGATGGGATCCCGCAGGTAGCTAGGTCCTGTGCCATGGAGCGCTTTGAAGATGGTAATCAACACCTTGAAACGCACCCAAAAAACCACAGGCAGCCAGTGCAGCTCGCGCAGCAGAGGTGTTATGTGGGAGTACCTAGTACTCCCCATGATGGCCCGCGTGGCCGCATTCTGAACTAGCTGTAGTCTTCGGGTACATCCCAAGGGGAGCCCCATATAGAGGAGAAGTAAAAACTATTGTCAGGAGAGAGTACACCAACAGAGTTAGGAAAATTTTGAAATCTAAATTAAATGGTGGAAATACAATCATGGCCATAAATACCTGGGCAATATCAGTTATAAGATACACAGCTGGTATAGTTAACTGGACACAAGCTGATTTGGACATTTTGGACCGAAAAATCAGGAAACTAATGACAATGCACTATAGTTTACACCCACGTAGTGACACTGATATACCTGCCCCGAAAATCAGGTGGCAGAGGATTATTACAAGTGAAGCAAATAGTTGAAGAAGAAAAACATGCACTGGCTGATTATTTAAAAGAAAGTCAAGAACATCTATTAATCGAAGTAAAGAACAAAAATCTACTGAAGGCCCAACAGACGAACAAGAATACAGAAAAGATGTGATAAAATCAAGAATGGAGAGTTGGCAGAACAAAGCATTGCATAGTCAATTTCTGAAAAAATAAAAGATAAAGTGGACAATGAAAAAACTTGGTTATGTTTAACAACAGGTACATTAAAGAAAAAAACAGAGTCACTAATCCTGGCTGCGCAAGAACAGGCTATCCGAACAAATGGCATTAAGGCCAAAATCGAAAAATCCTCTGATGATGCCAGATGCAGACTCTGCAAAGAAGTTGATGAAACTGTTGACCACATACTCAGCTGCTGTAAAAAAAATCACGCAGACTGATTATAAATTGCGGCACAATTCAGTAGCACAAATGATCCACTGGAATTTGTGCAAAAATTATAATATTAAAACAACAACAAACTGGTGGGAACAAAAGCCTGAAAAAGTCACTGAAAATCAGATGGTCAAGATCCTATGGGATTTTTGTATACAAACGGACAAAATACTGGCGCATAACACACCAGACATCACACTGGTTGAGAAAAATAAGGTTACAATCATAGACATCGCAATACCAGGTGATAGCAGGGTTGACGAGAAGGAACATGAAAAATCGCGAAATCCAGGACCTAAAAATTGAAATTCAACGATTATGGGCACAAACCAGCAATGGTAATTCCAGTGGTAATCGGCACACTGGGTGCTATTCCAAAAGCACTGGAATTACATTTAAAACAGTTAAAACTTGACAAAATCACCATCAGTCAAATGCAAAAAGCTGCACTGCTTGGATCTGCACGTATATTACGAAAATACGTTATGACGTCCTAGGCCCCTGGGTGGGGCCCGACTAATAATCAATGCCAAATCCAGCGAAACAACTGGCCGCTGTGATATAATAATAATAATAATAATAATAATAATAATAATAATAATAATAATAATAATAATATCATCATTGACTCAATGTATATTTTGTATTTTCATGAAGGAATTCAATACATCACAGATAGTATTTCCCATCTGAATCTTTTCACAATCCATTGAGTATAGAACTTCTCGATTGAGAATCTCAGTATCTCAGTAAAGGAGACCCCTCAATCTGTATCGCTCCTGTCTTCGCCTGTCTTTATCTGACCTCTAGCCCAATACTTCAATGAAAGTCACTAAGAAATCTCTAGAGTAGACTGCATCTACTGTTGTTACGTGCAAATAATGTTTCTTATGTACACTCTTTTTTTGGTCACAGCCTCTTCTGTTCTCCATGTTCTATCTCATATTGCATCTCATTTCCTTGGGGGCACAGAGTTATGCATCTTCCTGGTTTATTTTATACATGGATGCTGCTGTATCAGGAGAAATGCCAGAATCGGGTCAATGTAAAAAATACACATACAACAATAAGCAGGGCTATCAAGTCACAAACAGCTTTGTAAGCAGACAAGATTCTATTATCTAGTGGAATTCTCATGGAGATCTTTTCATCCTTGTCAATCATTTAATTTATTTACCTCGCTAGAGCCATTCTATTTTAAAATGCAATATTCTTCATGCTAGGCTTTAGTTAGAAAAACACTGTTTTTCATACTTAAAATTTTATAATTGTATCTTTCAAAGGAAATTCTCTTTTAATCAAGATTTTGAAAAGGATTTTATTCTTCCTATTGGTTATTCAAACCAATGTAGAGGCACTAGCTTTTATTTATTATTTGTTCAAAGTTAGAAACTACCAAATATGTCTACAATATTTTTTTAAAAATACACCATGTACAATCAAATACAATCAAAATTGAACTTATTTCAATCTGCCAAAAACTAGGAGGAGGAAAAACAACATGAAACTCAGAATTAAATGAAATGCTGTGAAACTGCTTTAATCAAAGATTGGAAACTCATCAAGAGGTCAATACATAGGATTGCATTGAGCTTTGCAGAGATATCTGCATATAAATCAATCATTACCTTTAGTCAATCTGCAGAGGTCCTACGTCTGAATAATGCATTTTCAGAAGGATTTCCAAGTGGGAAATTGACAGGGAAGAATAATTCATTTTCCTCCACAAAAATAAAGCTCTTTGTACATCTGGACTCTTTAAAAGATGTCAGTTGTATGAGAAAGAAAACACCTGAGGAAGAAATTATTTTCTAGAGGAAAAAAATAGAAAAGTAAATGGTTTTGAAACCCCTTTCTCCATACTGGTTTTGTGCTATGAGTGCATTTTATCAAGAAAAGTCTTGGAAGTGAGAAACAATAGATCTGGAAAGTTTTTAGAAATCATCCACATCAGAAATAAATCACTTGGTGTCTCCTACTTGTTTTGGACTATTATTTTCACAGACTTTAACATTGGTCACAGTGAAAAACGTTTCTAAACGTTAGAGATGAAAACAGTGGAATGATACAGAGTTCTTGATTGCTCAATACAGTAGAAGCACTGTCCATGTTTTTGCTCAAATACCTAAAGTGGAGAAAAGCTCAGGCAATATTTTCCATTGTTGCACAAGTCCCAGGATCAGGAATCTTTCCCTTTTGCTTATCTAAAAGCTGCCGCCCTGAATTTCTACGCATTGCTTCAAGTCATACCCATGGAGCAAAGTTTCTCCTCCTAGGCTATCTTCAAGTGTGATTTTAGAATTTTCAGCAAGACCATATAAGTTGGGAATTGAAGATCACATATCCCTAGAATATTTCAATGTTCAGTCCATTCACATTCCACCTTCTTCCAAAAGGCCTTTCTTGTCTTCCATTTTAAGGTAAAGGTAAAGGTTCCACTCACACATATATGCTAGTCATTCCCAACTCTAGGGAGGGGGGTGCTCATCTCTGTTTCAAAGCTGAAGAACCAGCACTGTCCCAAGATGTCTCCGTGGTCATGTGGCCAGCATGACTAAATGCGGAAGGCGCACGGAACGCTGTTACCTTCCCACCAAGGTGGTTCCTATTTTTCTATTTGCCTTTTTGCATGCTTTTGAACTGCTAGGTTGGCAGAAGCTGGGACAGGTAATGTGAGTTCACTCTGTTACGTGGTGCTAGGGATTTGAACCGCCGACCTGCTGACCTTTCTAATCTACAAGCTCAGCGTCTTAGCCACCGAGCCACCTTGTTGTTTTCCATTTTGCTTCCCCTTAAGTATCTTTCAAATGTTCCAGAAAGCGCATGGTTTCTAGGGCTCTAACTACTTTTTCTACTCTGGATGAGTGTCAATTTCTTAGTGAGAGACAAGGATCAAATGCAGCCTGATTAAGCCTTTACGTCTAATGGGCTGTGAGAGTTTTCAGTGACCCTTCTCAGCCAGCTGAGGTTAGAAATAAAGCCCTTGAAAGCCCAGAATTATAAAACACCTAGGGAGAAAAAAAGCTGAATTTCTGAATCTTTGAAACACTAGGTTCATCCCTGCCTCCTGGGGCCTGAGTAATAGTGTCTATAAGTTGAGCTTATGAAACCAACTGCACAATAAGACCTTCTTCCCTGGCCTGTTCATTGTGGGAATGATTGCCTTGGAATATGTCAATATTTTAATATCTCATGTCCTTTGCAATTTATAGTCCTTGCTCCATCTCCATTTCAGCACTGTGTATTTTTGTTGGCTTGCTTTCAGAGATCTGACCATTCCACAGCTGCACCCTACAGCGAAGCCATGTTTTGATAATATGATAAGCAAAACAGAGAATGCCAGAAGGGTTCACCTATTATTATTACTGTGTTTCAATAATGCTCACACGATGCTAGTACTTGGCTGTGAATGTGCTTGTGGAGGTCAAAGGGAGTCTCAGACATGTGTGGGCAAAACTTGAGGGAAGCAGCTCTGAATAAAAAAAGCAAAATGAGTAAGGAAGGGATTTTGAATGAGGTTTATACTTGGTATGGATGACAGCAGGGAGTGTGCGTTGAGTGATCTTGAAAATTCATTTCATTGCTTTGAATACTTAGGCCCAGCTGTCGGTGCCAATCACAAGGTGTTTTCATATGTAAAATTCAAATCATGAAGCTCATGAGGGGATTTTGGGTCAGTCACTTTCACTCTGTCAATATCATACCAGTGTCTTGAGGATAAAATGGGGGAAAGGAGTATTTGAAATGGCAAAATAAAATGTAACAAATAAGTGCATTAAAAATACTTGGTGGCAAGCCTAAAGTTGTGACTAGGATGGATTTTTTTTTAGTTTCTCTCTTATTTTTAAAAAACAAAATCCATTAATTATATTCCATCACAACATCATCATATGACATTTTAAAAGTTTTGCATCAAATTCCATAAACATTTTCATGTACATTTTTCTAATATTTGCATGCTATTACTGTGTAATATAATCTAGTTTGCTGACATTTTTGCAATATATTCTTAATTTAAAAATCTGCTAATATAACTTTGTTACAACTATTTTCCCTAAATAGAAAAATGCTTCTAGGATTATGGATAAATTGCTTTATGTTATCGATGGCTATGCTTTTCATAGCTAAATCCCCAGTATCTAAAATGCATTAAGAACGGTGGATTTTCAAAGCATGGGATTGACTAAAAGACCATCCAACAGTAAAAGGAGAAAGCTAAAGTGGATTTGCAATATGGAGCCTTTGACATATGTTGCTTGTCAACATTTGAATTAATCTTTTCAATAAAAGGGTAATAAAAAAGACATTTGAATAATCTGGTCATTTTTTTCTATGTATAATTTAATTTTCAGGCCTTTCACTTATTTTCTTTTTCTTTTATTATACTTATCCATTTTGAGGTTGTTTTTATACGTAAATCCTGCCCTGTATATTTCTTGTAAAGTGGTTTAGCCTAATAACCTTTATAAATAATATAATGCTGTTTTGAACTCTTGTTTTAAACCACCTGACATTTTTGTTGCTTTCTCAAATACGCACATGTTTGAATATTCTTTTTTCTTCTGTGCAGGAATTACTGAGGAAAATGACATTTCTGTTGAAGCAACAAAGGGGAAGAAGCAAACGGAATGTCTCCATTGCAATACTACAAAGAAGCAAATAATCTATGTATTGGATACAATTGAGAAGTAGATTAGATTACTATGAGCAAACTGGTGCTTAGCATCAGTGTCTCTCAACTTGGTTGCTTGAAGATGTATGGACTTTGACTCCCAGAAGAAATGTCAAGAGGGCCAAGGTTAAGAAATAGTGCTCTAGCTAATCTTTTCAACACGTTTGTTGCGATGTTCTAAGTCCAGAAGTAAAGGGAAACCAAGCCATCAAATAACATAGTGGATGGACACCATCAAAGTTAGCATCAGTCAGAACATAGAAAAATTCAAAGTAGTGCAAGATTGGAAGATGTGGAGAGATATGGCCTCTAGAATCATCAGGAGTCAGACATGACTGAATAGATTCATCATCATCATCTTCAGAAATTGTAGCTCTTTTTTCCATTGAATATCCATTGAGGGTAGTTGGATACATGATAAACTCTTTCCCATTTTAACCTTCTGCCCTGTGATTGCTACGTGTTAAATGAAAAACTATTCAACCAAGTTGCTTTATCACCACTAGTCATATCAACTCTATCGTTAATTATGCCTGCAGGGCACATTTTCTAAAATCACATACTGTAATGATTGTCATACTTTTAACTCTATAATTCTGTGTGCTGTATAACTAACGTTGTAATACTGGGAAGTATTCTGACAAATTAAAAGACATGAAGTATAAATAATAAATAGTGCAAACAAAAATGGCATTGGCAAAATCATTAGCAAGGACTTAACACAAGAGAAGCTTAATAAAGCCACAGCAAAAAGAAAGAAAGAAGGGTAAAATGGCAAAGCTTTAAATGCACTAACACAATTCTAAAAAAGTTGGCATAAATATGAATTTAATTTGTCTTCAGTTTAAAGGGCTGTAAAATGTAAAAAGACATTAAAATGCAAAAGGAATAGGACACAGCATAAGGTAAACCAAGATTGACATGTGGAGGAAAGTCACAGAAAATTTTTGTTTCAGCATAAACAGGAGCCCTCCCTAAACACCTGCAAACAATCTAGTCCCAAGGTTGGGGAAACAACCCTGGTTATAAAGATTGCCTGAAGGCAGGTAAAATTACTGCATTTGCATATTATTACACATTGCAATTTAAAATAAATTATCCAGGACCTGGAATTTAATGTGGACACACAAGTACCATTTGCAGTGTATCTATAAATGTCCACCTGGGTTCAATAGCTTTTATTTATTGATTTGATTTTTATCCTGCCTTTATTATTTTTATAAATAACTCAAGGCAATACTTTTTCCTCCTCCTACTTTTCTCACCACAACCACCTTGTGAAATTGGGTTGAGGTCAGGGGTGGGCTCTGGCTGGCGTTACTGCAGGTTTGTTCATGAGCATGCTTTGCGCACGTATGCACAATTCAATGAAAATTGTTCTGCGCATGTGCAGAACTCAAAAACAAGATAGCAGAGGCGATGGTGCCTACCAGGGAATCGGTTTGGAGGCGTGTCCGGTCTGGGTCGCTGTCATTTCTGTGACCCAGGCTGGCATATCACTACCGGTTCGGCTGAACAGGGCCGAACCGGGAGGAACCCATCTCTAGCTGAGGTGAGTGACTGGCCCAGGGTTACCCAGCAGGCTGTCCTGCCTAAGGTGGGACTAGAAGTCACAGTCTCCTGGTCTCTAGGCCAGTGCCTTAACCACTATACTAAACTGGTTTCTGTTAGTCACTAATTAATGAATTTATTTTCCAATCTTTATAAATAGCTACCTTATGAAAAAGGCAAAAGACTGGGCTCAAAAAGGTTTAATTTAACTCATTGTCTATTCCCTCCCTACTTTCACTGTCCCTGAAATAGCTGTAAGTCCCAGCAGTGACAATATTAAAGAATATTTCTTTTGTTTAAGGAAGAAGAAGAGATGTGCCATTCGCTGCAAGTGTCACAGAGAAGTAATTCTACAATATGAAGGAAAAATGTGGATAGACTTATTCTGGAGTCTAGTCAAAATTGTGTCTTCTAACCAAAATAAGAACTTATCAAAATGTGTGACACATGGCAAGCTTCATAATTTGCAGATGGCTTGTTCATGCTCTTGTCTCACAGGCACTGCTGTGGCTGCTGCCTTGACAGTTTTGAAGTCTGCTGTGAGATTTTTTCTTATTATATGCTGTCCTGACAGAACTAGGTTCTTCTCTGGTATCTATTAGATGAAATGCTTGGAACAGTACAGATTGAAAACAGCTACGTATTCAGATAGGGGTCATTTCAGAGGTGGGTTGCTCCCGGTTTGGCCGAACCGGTAGTGGCGGCAGCAGGAGGCTCCGCCCACCTGCCCAGATGCTTCTGTGCATGCGCAGAAGCGTTGCATGCGTATGAGAGCACACGCACGCACATGCAAACCACTAGTAAAACGGGTACAAACCCACCACTGGATCATTTTGCATGGATTTGAAAGAAACAGATCAAGATTTATTTATTTTTCACATTTTTGACATTTCACATCTCTTTTATGAATGTTTATGAATGTTATTATACACAAGGTAGACAGAACTTGAGATTTAAAAATTTAGAAAATTTGGTTTATTCAGGTAAATAAGTTTGGCTCTTCAAAGCATAGATTTGATTCCATATGTTTTCAATTGAAATTTTGGTGCTGAATTGCCCCATTTTCTTTTTTTTTTCAGTTCTTTCTATCTCATATTAAAGCTGCAGAACAGTCAGGTGTAGTATGTTAGAAACAGCTGTACCGGCTAAATTTGACAGATTACATTTGTTTAGTTCTTTTAAAGGAAGATTTTAGCAAAATCCACAGATTTCTTCATAAACAGTTTAGGAAGAATTTACACTTTACTAAAATTAATCCAAAAGACTGCAAAA
>NC_138552.1:93689310-93801810 GCF_964273705.1 Natrix helvetica
CTGTGGACAGGAAACTTTCGCCCTCATCCCTTAAGTTGGAGTGTGCTAGGCGACCTCGAAGCTGATCGATGTGCCTTCTCCAATTCCGCCCATCTTCAAGCTCTAACAAATACGATCGAGGGCCCATGATGCCAATGACCCTTGCCGGTATCCACAATGTCCCCCCTGTGTAATTTTGAGCATAAACAGTGTCTCCTTCTCTAAAAGATCTGACCTTACTTGTAGAGTCTGGGGGAGCCGAGGTAGAATAATTCGGGTGGAGCCTGTCCAGGTGAGATCGTAGGCGGCGACCCATTAGTAGTTCAGCGGGGCTTCTACCCGTCGTTGCGCTCGGGGTAATGTGTTGAATGAGGAGGTAATGGTCAATGCGTGTTTGCCAATCCCCCGGGCCCATCCTGGCGAGGGCCTCTTTCGCGAACCGCACCATTCTTTCTGCCTGACCATTGGACGCTGGATGGAATGGCGCGATGAGGGCGTGTCTGATTCCCAACCCTGCTAAAAATGTTTCGAACTGCATGGCCGTGAATTGGGGCCCGTTGTCCGATACTAACAGATCTGGTAGACCATGGGTGGCGAAAAGCCGCCTAAGAACCTTTATAACTGCCTCTGCCGTGGTTGATGTCATTAGGACTACATCCAACCATTTAGAATAAGCATCTACAACTATGAGGAAGGTTTGACCCTGGAATGGCCCTGCAAAATCAATATGAATGCGTGACCAGGGTGCCTTGGGTTTCTCCCATTCTGTGGCGGGCGCTTCCGGGGGTGCTGGTCTCGACTCCTGGCATGGATCGCAAGTGGCCACCCACTCCTCTATTTCTTTGTCCATATTGGGCCACCACACATAACTTCTCGCTAACGCTTTCATTCTCACGATCCCCGGATGCCCCATATGTAAAGCATTCAATACCTTTTTTCGTAGCGCAAAAGGAATAACAACTCGATCCCCCCACAACAAACATCCCTGTAACACGGAGAGTTCGTCCCGTTTAGACCAAAACATTTTGAATTCCGGGCCCACATTTCCCTTTGGCCACCCCCTCCATACCCAAGTTTGCACTTGTTTTATTAAATTGTCCTTCGAGGAGAACCTTGCAACGTCGTAAGAAGAAACCGGTCCCGAATCCAAACAGTCAATGAGCAATACCGGTACTTCTGGAGTGGGGTCTGGCAAAATGTCTGGTAATGGGCAACGGCTGAGCGCATCTGCGTGCCCTAGAGTGGAGCCCGGTCGATGAATTAACTTGTAAGAGTACGCAGCCAGGAAAACAGTCCACCTGGTCATACGTGGAGAAAGGGAGACCGGAGTGGGGCGATTTCCCGCCAAAAGTCCCAACAGCGGTTTGTGATCAGTAATGAGTTCAAAATCGCGGCCGTAGAGGTATTCATGGAAACGTTTCACACCTGCAACGGCAGCCAATGCTTCTCTGTCCATTTGGCTGTAGTTCCTTTCGGCCGATGAAAGAGTTCTGGAGTAGAAAGCAATGGGTGCTTCTTTCCCGTCGGGCATCCTGTGGCTGAGGACTGCTCCAACTCCGAAGGGTGATGCGTCGCAGGTCAATACCAGCGGTAGGGTCTGGCTGTATTGGACAAGCAGTGAGTCACTGGTGAGCAGGCGCTTTACCCCGGCGAAAGCTGCAGCTTTGGATCGTCCCCATTTCCATGGTGCGTTCCTCTGGAGTAGACGGTGTAGTGGCTCAGCAACGGTCGCCTTCTGCCTCAGAAAAACGCTGTAGAAATTAAGTAATCCAAGGAAGGCCTGCAACTCGGTCTGATTTCGTGGTGTGGGGGCGTCCTGGATCGCCTTAATTTTCTTTGAAGTGGGGTGTATTCCCTGACCATCGATTCTATAACCCAGGAATTCTACGCTAGGCACGTTAATTTGGCATTTTTCTTTTTTAAGGCGGAGACCCTTTTCTCTGATTCTGGCCAAAACAGTTCTGACTCTTTTATTTAATTGCTCCTCGTTTGCAGCGGACACCAAGATGTCGTCAAAATAGGGGACGACTCCCGGTATCCCTTGCAAAAGTCGTTCCATGACGCTCTGGAACAATCCTGGGGCAATGCTCACGCCGAATTGTAGCCGGTTGCATTGAATGCTCCTCTATGCGTCACTATAGTTTGGGCCTCCGCTGTGGCGCTATCAACTGGCAGTTGCTGGTAAGCTTGTGCCATGTCTAACTTAGCAAATACCTTTCCTGGCCCCAACGAGTGCAATAAGTGCTGTACTACAGGCACAGGATATGCGCTCTGTTGTAGCGCGACATTAATTGTGCATTTATAGTCCGCGCAGATGCGGACTGATCCGTCTGGTTTGACTGGGGTCACGATGGGTGTTTCCCAACGCGCGTGATCTACCGGCTCAAGGATTCCTTGCTCCACTAACTTATCAATTTCCTTATCTATTTTTGGGCGGAGTGCAAAAAGGCACTCGCCTCGGTTTAAGTCGGATTGGCGCCACTTTGGGGTCTAAATTGAATGATATTGGTTTACCCACATACTTACCAAGACCGGGGCTGAACACGTCCTCGAACTCCTTAAAAATCTGATCAGCGCTGCTGTTTCTCACGGCGTTGATTCCGGTGACTTCTAACCCCAAGGCTTCAAACCAATCAAGCCCCAGAAGGTTCTGTAATGGCGCGCTGGCGATGGTCACGGGCAGCTGGGCTTCGATGTCCTTGAAACAGATGTGGAATGTGCCTTGGCCCACGATGGGGACTTGGTTCCCCTGGTAGTCTCGCAGTAGGACGTCTGGAGCGCGGAGTTGGCTCTTTCTGAGGCTAGGGATAGCCTGTTTCATGGATGCCCATGAAATAATCGTCAGGGTTGATCCTGTGTCAACTTCTAGCTCGCAGGGTGAGCCCTCCAAGAGGACTGTGACTCTCAGCCTTTTTGGTCGCTTAGGGCGGACCTGATGTATTGTGGTGAGATACGTTCGCAACTCCTCTCTCTGGGTCAACTCTATCTCATCGTCTTCATCCTGAAAATACTCTCGTTGAGCGTCTTGATAGAACGCTCTTTCAGCTCTTTGTGTGTATTCTCTCTGGGGATACGCTCGCTCAGCTCCTTGTGAGTAATCTCTCTGGGGATACGCTCGCTCAGCTCTTTGGAAATTTTCTCTCTGGGTATACCCTTGTGGATTTCTCTCTGGGCGCCCTTTCTGATTCCGCCAAGCCCCTGGGTTGGGCTTCTGTTGGCGGTACATGGTGGCTGCCATGAGGCAGGGACTCCGCTCCGGCACACTCGTGCGATGTGCCCAAGTTTGTTGCAGTGCGAACAAACAACGTTCCTGAACCTACAAGTAGACCTGGGGTGATTCCTTCCGCAACTTGCGCAGGGCGGCAAGCGGGATCCAGGTCTCCCCCCAGGCCTCATGTGACTGCTCCGCATCATGTGACTGTCCTCAAACTCGGGATTCTCGTAGTCGGGGCTTGTGTCCTCGTAGTGTACTCTGGTTTGCCTCCGTGCTGGCTGGATTACGTTGGCCCCTCGTTGTATGGTCACCGATGATTTCTCTGCTGACTCTGACGCTCTTGCTTCGTTCAGCGCTATCTGTAGGGTTAAATTCGGGTTTGCCAACAGCTTCTTTTGTAGAGAAATGTCTCTTAACCCACAGATGAGCTGCGCTAAGATGTGCTCGTCCAGATCCCTGAACTCGCAGTGAGTTGCTGCTTTTCGTAGGGCTGCAACATATTGATTGATGGATTCTCCCGCCTTCTGGTTCCTCGTGTTGAATTCCTTTCGGCAGACATGGCGGGAAGGTTTTGGCGCGTAATGAGTTTGCAGGGCCTGTTGCAACGCCGTCCACGATACTGCCTGTATTGGAGTAGGCGCGGTGAGGTCTCTGGCCGTATTGAAGACTTCCTTTCCACAGTAGCCGAGGAAGATGTTTTTCTTCCTCGCGTCGGTGATCCCCGTGTATTCGTTCGCTTCGAGGAAACACTCAAAACGAATCATGAAGGCTTCCCATTCGTCGTTTGCTGGGTCGAAAGGAGCGGGGGGAGCATGCATCGCCATCTTCTCTGTTTGAATTTGCCGTGCTGCGGTGATCTGAGATGGCTGCCGGAATTTCTGCCGAATTCCTGGGCTGGATCAAATCCGGAGATTCTGGAGGTAGCGTTCTTCGTCCTATCTGCCCCTCGATCCCATCCTCGTCGCCAATGTTAGATCTGGGCAACGAGAGACAGACTGCAGACACGTAGTGACTTAACAGCTCTTTATTAGTAGTAGTAATGATCCAGCTTGCTCTGTGGTCGGAGGGTTCCCCTTTTATAGGGATCGGGTACGCCCCTCGACCAATCAGAACGATACCTGTTTCCCGCTGTAGCAGCGGACCAGAGGGGAGACTTACTACGATATATGCTAATATCTAACAAGAGGAATAATTCCTCTGTTTGCCCTAGCCTAGCCACTAAAACTTTGCTATTTCCCCCCCCCCACCGCCCATCTTGACTTACTAACATACTTCGTTTTTTCTCATTTTCTCGGCATCTTGCATGTGCATGACACACAGGCTCATAAATTACTAGAAAAATCTAGCTTGGTTCTATCTTCTAGATTTGCAATTAAGACCTATTTCTAATTGATAAACGTGTTTTCAACTGGACAGATTATTTTTTAATATTATTGCAAAGGAGGTTTATGTCAAGTGGTTGTTTTCAAGGCCTGAAAGATACCAAAACTACTTCTGGACAAACACAAAATGCGAATAGCAGGCGTACATTTAAAACAAAATTACTTCAGGCACATTTCATGCACGTAGAAAGCATTTAACTAAGAATCACAAGACTGGTAGGGCTGAACTAGGAATCCTGAACAACTTTCAATAATGGTTAATGGCAGTGGTGGGATTCAAATTTTTTTACTACTGGTTCTGTAGACGTGGCTTGGTTGGCATGGCAGGGGAAGGATACTGTAAAATCTCCATTACCTCCCCACTCCAGAGGAAAATCCCCATTCCCTCCTGATCAGCTGGGACTCGGGAGGCAGAGAATAGATGGGGGTGGGGCCAGTCAGAGATGGTATTTACCGGTTCTCCAAACTACTCAAAATTTCTGCTACCGGTTCTCCAGAACTGGTCAGAACCTGCTGAATACCACCTCTGGTTAATGGTAGGACAAGCCTAGCCATCTCCTTTAGGAAAATAAACTATAGGGTAGACATTTTAGACCTGTACTGTAAAAGCTGTTATTGATCACCCCAAAGAAAATCTAGATCATGGGTGATTTAACTTTACATATTATGCTGTGTTCCCATTTGGCAAAGTACATGTACACTAAGTCACAATGCTGTAAATATTCTTCAGGAAAAACCATAATGACCAAGGCATATGCTATGCTTTACAAAACACCTGGATTTGTATCATATGCCAAGCCAAAAGCAAACCACAAGCACAAATCCAGCCAAAGAAGTTTGTATTATTTTCCACTCTGAGTTGACTTCCTTCTCCCAGAATATTTTTGTTGAGCATGATGTTAGCAGCCCTAAAGAACATTCAAATATGCAGTTTATCTTCTTTCTTCCTCCATGCCAAGTACTTTTGCTCGAGGTCCTTTACTTTTCCTTTCTTTTGATTGACAGTTCCCCATTCCTGTGCCTTAGGACTATTTCCCCAGTTATTGTCATCAGTGATGGACATGTAATAAACCTTTATTATAATTGACTTTTGTATGCTTTATTTTATTGGGGAATAGCTTCCTCCCAGTCAGAATGTGCTGTAAGCTTGAGCAATCAGAATGGTCTTATTGTTTTTTCTCCGGCATTCCCTCATTGTCTTTTGTTGATCTGGGAGGGGGAGGGAAGATATGGGACCAAATTGGCTATTGGAAGACGCTTTGGATTGCTTTTAGATCAGGTGGCAGTGACCCCTTGGAATACAAGCATAATGTTACACAGCAGAGGTATCAAACTCAATTTCATTGAGGGTCACATCAGCATTATTGTTGCCCTCAAAGGCCAGTTGCATGTAAGACTATGAGGTGGGTGTGGCTGGGTGGGCATGGCTGGCTCTTGAGCTCCTGGGCACTGGGACCCCAAGTCCAGGCCAGCCATGCTTCCTGAAGGGGTGCATGCCCACGCTTACCTCCTCCTTGAGGCTGCTGCTGCTACTGTTGGTGCAGATGGGGCTGAGGTGGCAGGGGCAAGCCCCTCACCATTTCCAGGGCAACCCCATGAGCCAGATCTAGCCACTTTGTGGGTTGGATGCGGTTCGTGGGCCTTGAGTTTGACACCCCTGCTATACAGGATGGTTTTCCCCATTGGAAAGTGGGCAAGTGGCATCTAAATAAACTAACTGCATCTGCAATCTAATGAGGCATGGATCCTTAAAAGAAGAATTCAGGAAACAAGGAATATTTTACTTACTTTAATTTTTAGGTGTGATGACCCGGGAGGGAGGCAACATAGTCAACTGATAGTTCAAACTCCCCCTTATTGCTCCAACTTTCCCCCAAATGCTACCACATTTATGGAAAGTTCCGGAGCAAAGTGCTCTCTCCCTCCCCTCCCCTCTCTCACACCCACCCACCCACACACCAGCCTCTGGCTCCAAGTAGTCCAGCCAAATGCTGTTAGCACAACGGCTTCAAATCAAGAAGTCCAGTGAGGCAAAGTAACAAGGCAATGAGTCCAACGAAGCAAAGGAACAAGGCAGCAAGAAGGCAAGAAGTCCAGCGAACTCCAGATGTTGGCAACAACACACAAAACTCCATGAATTCAGTGCTTGTTCCCAACAAGCGCCCCTCCCCACTTAAATCTCAGTCCCCAGGTGTGAAGAGGGGCGGGTGCTCTCCTCCTGAGTCATCAGGTCAGCCTGAGCTGTTCCCACCTCCTCTCCACTCTCCGTGCTCAGAGATCAGGAAGGGATGGTCCTTATTCATTGTCTGAGCTCCCTCGCTCCTCATCTCCACTGCCTGCCCTCTCTCAGTCGTCCTGCCCTTGTTCCTCCCTGCTGGCAAGCTGTCCCAAGCCTAAAGGACCCAGGACTGCCTCATCCTGCTCCTCCCCACGTTCCTCCAAAGCCAACAAAGGACCCAGCTCCAGCTCCAGCTCATTCTGCTCTGCAGACTCAGGCTCCGACAGAGTCATGACATTAGGTATTCTCATTGTTGTAGAAACAATAATGTATTTTTATTGCTGTGCTCATGAAAACTCATCTGGTCCACCAGAGCACTGTTATCAACCTCAGCCATTTTAAAAAATGTGTGGAGTTCAACTCCAAAGAATTCCCCAGTCAAATGTGATTGAGAAACTTGGATATTTAAATATTTAAATTTCTGGAAATGGTAGCCATAATGCAGACCCGGTAAATGCACAGCCAATTGATAATCTTACTGTAAATAAAAGAGCATAACTAAGAAAAGGTCAAATGCACTATAACACGAGACAACAGAGGCGCAAAAGCTTTTCATTATGGAAAAGCCCAATATAAATGAAAGTGAAATTATTGTTTCAAGGTTGCTATAGCAACCTTCTAGACATAGCAACCTTCTTAACAGGAAAGGAATGAAAACCTATGAACTGAATAGCAAGGTTATTTAATTAGGTTAAATTTGGATACAATTTTTGGTGACTTAAAATGCATGATCCTCTGCTGTTGTGGCATGTCATGTATATCCCATCTCAACAATATTGGCTGCTAGTTCATCCATGAAAATAAGATACAGTAGAACCTCTGGTCACGAACACTTCTGACCACGACCCAATTGGGTTCCAATAAAAAAATGCACTTTTTTTTTTTTGCTGCCGATTTTCCCTTTCATGTCATTTCTTTTGTAAGCACCAAATTTCCAAAATTAGGTTTGGGTCACGACCAAATAGGTTTGCAACCAAAGTTATGGAATGAATTATGGTTATGACCAGAGGTTCTACTGTATTAATCTTTATTCCTAAAATAGTCTAGGACCAGAGTGTCTAAAACTTAAACTTAAAAAGAGCTGATTTTAATAAATTCAAAGAGAGTTTAAGAAAAATGTCATGGATGAAAATCCTAAATGGAAAATCAACTCAAGAAGCATGGGAAATTCTGAAAAATATGGTCACAAAAACCAAGTCCAGAACAATACCACTGAAAAAGAAAAACAAGAAATCCAAAACCAGCCTGGTTGCACAAAGATCTCTCTGATAAACTGAAAGATGGCCTTTTTGGACAAGTACAAAAAATAGAAGGAGGGACACATAACTAACCCCCTCCCTCCCTCCCTCCCTCCCTCCCTCTCTCTCTCTCTCTCTCTCTCTCTCTCTCTCCCTCTCTCTCCCCCTCCCTCTCTCGCATATGTCATATCATACATGGACTAGCAGTACAAACAAACATTTGCTTTGTTTACACATTTAATTACAAAAGCGTTTTTACTCTGTGTAGCCCACAATTTTGGAATTCTATTTTTTTACACACTCACTCACACACACACACAAACACACACACACAACTTATTCTTCTATGATCATACTGCATAGGAATTCTGTCACTGATAATAGAACCCCTTGCTTAGTATCACAGATTTCAATGTAAAGATATATAAAAATCT
The DNA here is from genome assembly GCF_964273705.1 of Natrix helvetica. Taxonomy (NCBI): domain Eukaryota; kingdom Metazoa; phylum Chordata; class Lepidosauria; order Squamata; family Natricidae; genus Natrix; species Natrix helvetica. The sequence goes on from NC_138552.1 coordinate 93,697,836, forward strand.
CTTTTTTATTAAGGGGATGCCAAAATTAGATCCAGAACTCTTCAAGTACAAATTGAATAATGAAAGCAATCTTTTTTAAAAAAATCTTTCTTTCTTTCTCTAATGATAAATGATACATAGTTATAGACATATATATATATATATATAGCATGCCTCTCTGGGGGTATCATACAATTATGGGTATGTGATTGATGCAGATCAAATAGCTGTTGCATTTTTTGAATATCAAATTGCTCCTCCTTAAAAATATTAGCACACTGATTTAATTTATAGATACAAAACATCCTGCATTCTAAATGCCCACAAAGAGACCCACCCCCAGATCCAAAAAATGTTGAAAGCATAGATAGAAGAGAAAGGGCCTTGCATTTTCACCAAACAGGCATGGTGGAAATGCAACTCTACCACATCTTGATTGGCATCTTCTTCCAATTGACCCATTCAGACATTATATTGGTTTTTTAAAAAAAAATGATTGCAAGATCTTTTTAAAGTTCTATCTTCCAGTATGTCAAACGGAGATATCATTGAAAGGAGTTTGCATTACAAGGTGGGTGTTTATACCAGGAAAAAGCATCAGGTTGATAGCTGAACATTTGCTGATTTTTACAGGACTCCAAATTAGGGGATTCAAGCTTTGAATCTGAAATGAACCTACGCACAGAAGCCTTCTTACCACAGGCAACCAACATTGTGCATATGTAGTATATGCATGCATACATGCATACATGCATACATGCATACATACATACATACATACATACATACATACATACATACATACATATATATTGTATATGTGATTTCCCTCCTGCATCCAAAGAAGCTTTCTTTGGTGCCATCTGGTTGCTAAGTAGCACCCAATTAGAGCTTACACTAGATCTGCATTCAGAACGACTCCAACTTTTGTATTTTTAAGGTTTTAAGAATACATTAGCATTTATTTGCTTCTGAATGGTATAATCTCCTGCCATTGATTTTTCCCTGCAAGTTTTATTCTGTTTCTGTTTTATCATTTGCATCTCTGTTTCAATATATTTTAATGGTTTAATTAAGTGGTACATTAGCTTTTAACTATCATGCATAACATCAGAAGCTATTACATTATAAGTACAGGCATAATCAAGCAGGGCATGAAATCCAGCAACTATGCCCATGTTTATGACTTTTCCCTTGTATAAAGACTTAAACTTCTGACAGGTAACTAATCATTTACCATTCTAAGTTAAAAAATGTCTTGTTTTATGCCAGAAACTCTTTAAAGACAGACCTTGCCAATTCTAGTGCTTCGTATTTGATGAATTCCAGTGCAACATCTCTGGAGGATATTAGGATATTATGGAAAGCTGCTTTACTCTCTCTTCCCGAGATGAATGTTGCTTTTAGACATGTTCTAGTTCCAGTTGGACGTGGTGAGCTCCCATTTCTGTGAGCTTTTAGACATGGTGAGCTCCTGTTCCTGCCCCAGCTCCTGCCCTCCTGTAAGTTTGAAAGCATGCAAATGCAAGTAGATAAATAGGTGCCACTTTGGTGGGAAGATAACAGTGTTTTGTGCACGTTGTTTTGTCCATGTTGGCCATATGACTATAGAAAATGTCCTCGGACAACACTGGCTCCCTCAGCCAAGAAACAGAGATGAGCACCATGCCCTAGAATCAGACACGACTGGACAGGGAAACCTTTACCTTTAGATGAGAAATGGGGGTCATTTTGGTATAGTGGTTAAGGCACCAGGCTAGAAAGCAGGAGAACATGTTCAAATCCTGTCTTAACCATGAAAGCTGGGTGATTTTGGGTTGATCACTCTCTCTCTGGCCTACCCACTCCCAGATTGTGTTGTGGGGGAAATATGAAGTTGTGCGGGATATATTTGACGCCTTGAGTCATTTGTAAAATAAAAACAAACAGAGATGGGATATAAATAAATAAATAAAGTGAAAAATAAATTTAAAAGGTAAGTGAAAGCGTGGAATCTCTCTCAAAGGCAAAAATGTTACTTGCTGGATTTCCAAAATCAGCCTCCAACCCTCTCATCTTCTGGCATTTGTTCTTTACTTTCAAGTATTGCAGATATTCCTGAAATGAAGGCAAATGTTGTTAACTGGAGGATCAGAAGGAGGTAAAAATTGAAAGATAGAAAAGGAACTAGAGGAAAATCTGAGAAGAAGAGCCCCCAAGATAGGGCAAGAGTGGGAGGTACTCATGTAGGGCAATTTGGCATTGTAGCCTAAAGTATTTGTCTTCCATTTGTATTTGTGTTTATTAGTTTGTCAAACATGTACAAGATAGCAGGTATAAATATAAACATGAACATGAACGAAAGAAATGAATACAAATAAATGGGGACAGTAGGACAGAGACGATAGGCACGCTGGTGTGCTTATTCATGCCCCCTTTACGGATCTCTTAGGAATGGGGTAAGGTCCACAGTAGACAATTTAAGGTTGAAGCTGTGAGGGTTTGTAACAATGGAGTCAGGTAGAGCATTCCAGGAGTTGACCACTCTGTTGCTGAAGTCGTATTTTCTGCAGTTGAGTTTGGAGTGGTTTACCTTGAGTTTGTATTGATTGTTTGCTCATGTATTATTGAGGTTGAAGCTGAAGAAGTTGTTGACAGGTAAAACATTGTAACAGACAATTTTGGGTACTATGCTTAGATCATACCGCAGGAGGCGCAGCTCCAAATTGTCCAAGCCCAAAATTTTAAGCTTGGTGGCATAGGTTATTATATTGTGAGTAGAGAAGTGGGAGACTCTTCTCATGAAATGCCTCTGGACCCACTGGATCCATGCTGCTCCCAACTGCTTCTGAAATCAGTTTTAAAAATTACATGGCCACCTTGGTGCTTAGTTCATACTACAGCAACCAAAAGCTCTGATTGCTATTATTTCTTTTTTTTCCCTTTCAATTCAGGGCAGAGAAACGTCATTGGCCACCCCGAATGGGCAGTGTTAACAGTGCCTTCTCATTTTAGGGATTGTGCCCTTTTTCTTAGCTTGGCTCTCTGCTTTCCCAGGTGTTTGCACACACAAGTGCATTCACACCCCTTTCCTATATTTTACCATTTGATACAACACAGCTCCTTTATATTCTCCCACCTTTTTTTGTATCATTATTGCTCTACTGCAGCGGTGGGCTTCAAAAATTTCAGCAACGGGTTCTCTGCCCAGTTGCTTGGTGAGCATGGCCATGGTGGGCATAACCTAGTCGGCCTTCTGCACCATGGCAGGGGGGCAGGGTGTTTTCACCTTCTCCAGGCACCGGAGGCTTTCCTCGAGCCTCTGGGATGGCGAAGACTGCTTCCCCTAGGCTCCAGAGGGCCTCCAGAGGCTGGAAACAGGCCCATTTCCGATCTTCCAGAACTTCTGGGAGGCCCGTTTTCCCCCCTCCCTGAGCCTCCATGCGGGCCCTGCACTTACCTCACATCTAAAATGGGCCACGTGGAGACTCCTGGCAGGGGAGGGATGAGGCAGGGTGAGTGGGGCGGGGCCAGCTGGGGATGAGATTTAGAGTTCTCTGAAGAGGCCATAATGCTAGCTATGGGTTCTCCCGAACCCGGGCGAACCCGTAGCAACCCGCAACCTGCTCTACTGCTAAAATAATCAAAGAAAAGAGAAGCTGCTGTTCTTAGACATTTTCGGACAGAAAATAGATAGTGGGGGATGCATCTAAGATATATCCTAGGATAAGTAGGAAGAAGTCAGCTGTCTCTGAATTCCAGAAGTGATGCGTGGCTTGTACTTAAGACAAGCAGAAACTACAGATCTGAAATACTTCCATACCTTTGTCAGCAGGTTTTTTGCAGCTACAGTGTAGTTTATGTGTACATCAATACGTCTCTCCCCTCCTTTCCGACCCGTTAAAATAATGTGTGAAGAAGCCCCTGTTATTATGGCACTTGGTGAATTCATAAATCAAGCAGCAGTAGCACAATTATTGCAATACTAGATTTAACTTTAATCCCATTTATTTGTGAGAAACAGAATGTAATCCTTTTAAAACCTACTAGAGAACAGCTGCATTCAGTTCCAGACTGTAATTTTTAGGACACTCCTGTAAAGAACATTTTATCATAGTAGCTTCTCTGATGTCTTGCCAAGTGCCACATGAAAGTCAGGAATAATAAAGGGTTTAGTGGATGTAAACTATCATATAATCAAATTTCATATCAGTTGGTTCGCATAATGATATACTGTATCTACTTGGCTGTCAATTATTCCATAAAATGGCTGCTTGTCCTAAAGTTATACCCTAATTCTCTGCTTTATAGCAGTTAAAGACTATTAGGTTTTATTATCAGGAGCCTTCACAGCAGGGGTGAAATTCTACTGGTTCGGATTGGTTACAGGGGTGTGTTTCAAAATTTTTTACTACAAGTTTGGTGGGCATGGTTAGATGGGGGGGGCATGTGACTGAGTGGGCATGGCCAACTTGACATCACTCATGCACACTCAGTCACATAGCTCCCTCGCCAAGCCATGCCCACTGAACTGGTGGCGAAAGTTTTGATGGGGGGGAGGGGGGCTTCCAGCCTCTTTGGAGCTAAGGGAGTGTCTGCAAACTACCCAATAAGAAAAAAAGATTTTGTCCGCCCCGGCCCCCAGGAACACTCTGCACACTTCAGCAGGGCTGAGAGAAGAGAAAAATGCTACTACCCCCCACTCAACCTGCTGCTCAACCTTCCTCCCGCCTTCACTCAAAGCCTCCTGCCACACTAGGAAGCTGAAGTTGGAATTTCTTTTCTCCCCTGTTGCGTACCTTGGCAACAGGACTGTTTCTCTCTGCCTCCTTTTCCAACCAAAGACGGCAATGGTAGTGGTGACTGAAGGAACCAGTTTGGGGGCATGGCCAGGTTGCCATTACTGCCGGTTCGGAAAGGTACGCCAGATTTTTACTACTTATTCAGCTGAACTGGACTGAATAGGTAGGAACCCACCTCTGATCGGTTTGCCTGAACCAGTAGTATAATGCTATTGGTTCAGGTGAACCTGTATTTCTGACAATCAGCTGTGACGTGTGATTTATATTACCTAGAAAGCAGGATTCCCCACTAATCTGAATCGCATGGCACAGCAGATTCCCCCCCTCGCTGTTCTACTTACCTTTGCAGGTGCACTCAGTAGCAGGCTCCGCCCACCTGCCCAGATGCCATCACATCCATTTTTGACGCTCTGCGCATGCTCACATTTGTGAACCAGTAGTGAAGGTAAGTAGATTTCACCCCTGCTTCAGAGTAAGCGAAAATAAAACAGTCATTTGTGTGTTATGTGTGATATCAGAATACAAACACAAAAGGAGCAGAGTTTGTGTCACAAAATTGTAATACAGGTTTCGATGTTTTCTTCCTCTTGCCCTCCGTTCACCCCAATCCCTTAGTCTTGACTCTAGTGTAGAAGAATGTTACCTTTGAGGAGCAATGTTAAATTTTTGAGGTCATACCAAGAATAGGTATCCATAATGGCTACATCCGAAACAAAATAGAAACTAATTTGTCTTACAAATTAATAAATATAATTATTCTTTTTCATCTTTTTCTTTAAACATTTCCATCCCTCCTATTGAAACTTACAACGCAGCAGTAAATTTTCTGAACAGTTCTCAGAGCCACATTCAAAGGGTTTTTTCCCCTTGGAGTGAGGCTAGAAGGTATATCTCTATATAATTACTTTTTCATCACCATAATAAACGGTGAATGGGTTAGTTACTGAATAAGTACTGCCTGTATTTCTAATCCTGAAAGATAATATTTGAAAGATAAATTACTCAAGTAATTATAAGACATCATTTATATGTGAGAATTATGGCTGGCATTTTTGAAAAAAATCACTGTAAGAGCTTTCTTTACATATCTTGAAACCATAATAAAGTGCATTAATATTCTAAATTGATTGGGTAAGCATTGTCTGAGGCTAAGTAAAAGAAATGAACTCCAGTGTGAAATGTAGATATTCAAACTGGGAAATTTCAAGATTTTAACATAAAAACAGAGTCAAGACTTTGGGATGACTGTATCATCACCTCAGATTTATTGAGGGAAATTGATGTTTTACTTCAGTAAATAAAATATACAATTCCATATCTCTGTGTGTGCACATCTGTCTTACATCTAATACTGAAATTTGTCTAAATCAGAGCTGTCAAACTCCCAGCCCATGGGCTGGCCAGCGGTTGTCATGTGCTGGCCACACCCATTCTCAGTTTAGGGAAGGGGAAAAATTCCCGATATGTCATGTGACACAGTGGGGGCGATGTGAGTTTGACACCCCTGGTTCACCAATGTACATTCAATGCAGACATTCTGATTTTAAAAAATGTGATTTTCAGCATTTGTGATTACACCTTAACAGTGTCTTTTCCCAGACTGCATATCAACTGCAGAAGGTACCTGAGTGAGCCCAGGGAAACGAAAAGCAGCCTTACAGTGTTCCCCACAGGTGCTACACCAGGGGTGGGTTCTACCCGGCTTTACTGCCAGTTTGTTCGCGCGTTTTGCACATGTGCGCCAGTGGTGGTTTCCTACCGGTTTGGACCGGTTTGGCTGAACTGGTTGTGGTATAACGGCCTGGATTGCTGGAATCGGCAGCGACCCAGGCCTGCCACATCCCCAAACCGGTTCTCTGGTCTCTTCTGCTGTAGCTGGCATGTTTATGCACATGTGCAGAACAATTTTCAGTCAACTGTGCATGTGCAGCAATGTGTGGTGGGCACGCATGTGAGCGATGCAAGCAGCGAACCAGTACATTGGTTCAATTAAAATTGTTCTGCACATGTGCAGAACTAAAAAACAAGATGGCAGTGGCAAGGAAACTGGTTCAGGGGCATGGCAGGCCTGGGTTGCTGCCAGTTCCAGTGATCTAGGCCACCATACCACTACCGGTTCGGCGGAACCAGGCTGAACCGGTAGGAACCCACCACTGTGCTACACATGCACTCTCCAAAGCACATTTTAGCCTTTGAATCCAGACTAAAGTTCATTTAATTTTCTTGGTACCAATACAAAGGTAGTTTGACATTGTGTTGTTTTGGGTTTGATTTTGCAATTCTTTCTCATAGGTAGATTGGCTTTCCCACTATCTGTATCTATTCCTATCCCTTTTGTATTAATTAATTTAATTTATTAAATTTATAGACCACCCCCTCTCCCCAGAGGGACTCGGGGCGGTGTACAGACCACAATAAAACAATATACAACCTTAGATAATTATAAATACCCATTAAAACAAATTAAATGATAGGCTGTACAGTATAGTTAAAAATTAAAACAACCTAAAAAATCTATCCCCAAAAATTTAAAGTTTAAAATATAGGCTAGAGGGACACAAAAACTACAGTTAGGCCAGGCCAGCTAAGTTAAACAGGTGGGTCTTAAGTTTCTTATGGAAGGAGCGGAGATCGGTCGTTATTCTAATGTCGGGGGGGAGGTCATTCCAGAGGGTCGGGCCCATCACAGAGAAGGCCCTACTCCTGGGCGTCGCCCGCTGGCACTGCCTAGTGGATGGCACCCGGAGGATTTTCCCCTCCTTTTAAATTTACCAGTAAGAATGATCTTGCTCCCAATTCCCACCAGTGCCAGCATTGGTCTCAGGACCTTCTCACCATGTCAAAGTGATAATTTACTCAGAGAGTGTTTCTTGGATAAGAAACTAAGAAATTGGTTATGCATCCATTTTCTGAACCCTTCAGTTAATCTTTACTCTGTAGTGAGAATGACATCTAGTGGTAAAATCATGCAGTCCCCGAAGGATAGTTAGATTGCTATGACATTGCAATGGTGTTCCTTAAGGCTGATTGAGGGTGATTATATGCTACTAAGTCAGTGTGAACTTTTGGTGACCACATTAATTGATTTTCTGCAGGATGATCTGTCCCCAGCCTGGTAGTTTGCAGTCCACTTCATCATACAATCTTTAATCTATTCATCCTCTTTTCTAAATCTTAGTAACATGTATACATTTTAGCTATCATATGATGATCATGTGTACATAACTCTATTTCAAATTCAAATTCTTTTCAATTCCAATTACTCTGGTTTCCAAATTATGTACTAGGAATGCTCTACTACAGGGGTGTCAAACTTGCAGCGTCACGTCATCATGTGACGTATCACAACTTTTTCCCCCTTCCCTGAACTGGGGGTAGGCATGGCCAGCACATGACGCATGACGCCCGCAGCCTGTAAGTTTGACCCACCTGCTCTATTAGCTTTCACAACCATCCAATCTCTTTCATCATTAACTAAGATGCAATATGCTCTAATCCTAACACTGACCTTGGATAGCTTCAAACCATGATTAATCATGATTGGCATTTTGCTTTACAAAGCCATTTGCCCCCCCCCCCCATGAATATTTTAAAAAATAACGGAAATTCACATGCAATATTGAATTTGAAGATGCTAACTACCAGTTATTCTACCAAACTACAAATGCAACCATTCCCACATTGGCAAGCCATTCAGGTTGTGCAATTATGGAATAGCATGTCATGTGAACCTAGCCATTTTAGTATGTAAGTCATGATTTGTGGCTTAGTGCTTAGCAGTTACTCAATATAGCCCAATTTGGTAAATATTGGCACAATGGGGGTCATTATAATTATTGAATTCAGTCAATGAATGCACCCACTGATAGCTTAGACCCCCCTCCAAAAAAAGAGGACTTTGTAAGGCAAACGAATTTAGTAGACGTGTGCTGTGTCTCCTTCTGATTCATAAACAGAGATATAGTTTGTTCAAGCTGTAGTACATAACACAGCACATAGTATGTCTGATTCTCCCTTCTGCACATGCCTGCTGCTTGCATAAAGGGACCTTCGTGCACAAGCACAAGCCACCGCTTGCATGAGGGAAGTTTCATACGTGAGCATTTAGCTACTGCCACTCGCACGAGATACGTTTTGTAGACGAGCGCAAGATGGCTGCTGATCGTGTGAGGGGAACTGCATGTGTGCGCACGCACGCACTTGCCCATCGCTTATGCAGCCCGGTTCCAAACAGGCCACAGCCCGGTAGTGCACCATGGCCTAGTGGTTGGGGACCCTGATCTAGGCCACAATGTGGTTTAGTTTAGCATATATGTGAACATTATCACTGTGATTTGTTCAGTAAAATAAGTTGAGAATAGTTTATGATATTGTTTTAAATGACTCAAAGTCCCCACAACAGCATTTCTTTCCCCCCCTTCCCAATTCCAATCATCCTTATATAACATAATACATTGAAACAGAACCACTATGTCGCTTTTCATTCAGTGTGATGATCTCTCCTTGGAGAGTGACACATCTCATTATGCCATGAAGCTTAACATGCTGAGTAAACCTTGTCACCTCTTTACATCTTTACATGGTTATAGCTTGTCATTTATGCATAAGTGCTGTGCAGTGTTTCAGGTTTGATGGTAAAAAAAGTGCTTTGGAAGACACAGGACTGAGTACATCAGGGATGTCCAAACAGCCTACCAGAAGCCCAGTGGAGGTCGTGGGAGGCTTAAGCTGGGCTCGAAACATCGGAGATCGCCAGAGTCGATGGAGGGCGCCGGAGGCCGGCGGAAGGTGTGGAGTGAAGAACAGAGGCCGGCTGAAATGGCGCAGAGGCGACGGAGGCGACGGAGGCGACGCTGGGGCTTGGGAAGGTTTGCGGGGAGCCGTCGCCCCCCCCCTGCCCATTACGGATTATCTGCCTGCCTTTGCATAGATTTTGAGATCGGCTTAACCCCTTACCACCTGGGGCTTGGAAGGACTGCGGGGAGCTGTTGAACCCCCCCCTGCCCGCTATGGATCATCCGCTCACTCTCTCACGGATTTTTAAGAACTGCCTAACCCCCTACTATTGAGAACTGTAGATTATAGGCTCTACCTATTTTTTAGTCACCCCTACATATTTCTTTAGTCACCTCTCTCATCTTGTAATCTTGGTTGCCGCTCTGTCATGATTTTTAATGGGTAGACTTATTTAACACTTCTAGCACTCAGAATCGATCTTTAGCCCAGTGTATTTATGTATTTATTTATTATTTATTTATCATGTATTCGAGGTCCGACCTTATTCTACTGCGGGAGTCCCCCCTCTCGCAGGCATGGCCCTCCGCCCTTACAAGGGTCCACCTCGAGGACGGATGCATTAATCCAGAGAGGTGGAGGAAGAGGAGGTTTAGGGGTTTTTTGTTTAAATGTTTGTTAAGTGTTTTAGGGGGATCCAGGGTGGGGGGAGGGGGCAACCAGACCAGGAATGGGGGCAGGGCCAGGCGAACAGGTGGGACTGGGGGGGAAGAGAGCGGAGTGGGGGAGGGGAATGAGAACGTCGTTCCGTTAGAGGGTTCCAATATTCCAATGGTCGTGGGAAGGGGTGGATGCGAGGACAGAAGAAGATCGTGTAGTCGGTTAGGAGACCGTGGGTGCTGGATACACCCGGTCGTTTGTACCAACCCTCGCATTCTAGGTGGTCAGGGTTTACAGAACCAGGGCATGAGGCTGATGTTGTGTAACGCAAGGTCCGTGGTTAATAAGGCCCCCCTCATTTACGATTTGGTTTCTGAGGGGGAGCCGGACCTTGCAGGGATCACGGAAACCTGGTTGGGCCACAAGGGGGGCTTACCCCTCGTGGAAATGTGCCCACCAGGATACCGTGCATTCCATCAGCCTCGTGCCCGGGGTAAGGGTGGTGGGGTAGCGGTAATTATACGGGAAGGCCTGGCACCGAGAGAATTCGCCGTACCTCAGATATCCGGGTATGAGACTCTAGGTGTGAGATGGGGCCCAGGGAGTCAGTTGGGCTTGCTGATTGCATACTTGGCTCCTTGCTATGCATCAGCGGCCCTGCCAGAGCTCCTCGAGGTGATTGCGGAGGTGGCGGTTGAGACCCCCAGTCTATTAGTTATGGGGGACTTCAACCTGCCATCGACGGGTGAATCATCCGAGGTAGCTCGGGAGTTCATGGCTTCCATGACAGCCCTGGACCTGACCCAAATAATTCAGGGCCCCACACACAAGGGAGGCCACATGCTGGACCTTGTTTTTATCTCTGGTTGGTGGAAGAGTCATCTGGGAATAGGGGATTTGGTTACCACTCCCCTGTCATGGTCAGATCACTCGCTTCTCCGTCTCGACTTCCCCTCCGCTACCCCCCATTGCGGGGAGGCGGAACCAGAAGATCTTAGATGGTTCTGCCCCAGGCGACTGATGGAACCTGATAGGTTCCAGACGGAGCTTGGGCCACTGCCTGTAACCCTGACCCGCGCCCGGATGGAGGACCTGGTGGTCGCATGGAATAGTGCGGCGGCCGGGGCCTTGGACCGGGTTGCGCCCTTGCGGCCTCTCCAGTGGCAGCGAACCACCTTGGCCCCGTGGTTTACCGAGGAGCTGAGGGTGATGAAGCACCACAAGAGACGCCTAGAGAGCAGATGGAGATCCTCTCGCTCCGAATCTGACCGAACACAGGTAAGAGCCCATTTACGGACCTACCTTGTGGCACTAAGGGTGGCTAAACGTCGATACTATGCCACTCTTATAGCGTCCGCAGAAAACCGCCCTGCCGCCCTGTTTTGGGTGACCCGCTCCCTCTGTTAGGGTGTAACCAACAAGTTGGGTAGACAATATATTGCACCAGGCATGTTATGTATCTTTAAGAGAGGAACTCTGCTAATTAGTAGATTACAGCATTTAAATTGCAGCTGATGTTGTTGCTCTCTCTCTCTCTCTCTCTCTCTCTTGATTGATGTATGATAACTGCTGTCTAACTGTTACTACTGTTGCTACTACTTACTGTGTGTAAGTTATTTGCTACTTGTATCCAAGTTATCTTGGTAGTATTGGACTGTTTTTCTGTGTATGACTTTTTGGCTGTGTTTATGGTTTTTGCTATATTCTTCAAAAAGTAAAGTTTATTTTGTTACTTTACTATCCATTATTCAGTGTGGTTGCTTTATCTATCGCACGCTGCGTATACTTTACAGGGTTGCTCTGTTATAACCTCGACCTGGGGTTCATTGCTAGTGCTTAATCGCACCAGTACCTAACATTGGTTATGGGCCCAGACGCCCTGCCTTAACCATAATTTTTTTTTTTAAGCACCACTTTTTGGATAGTTTATTTTTGTGAATATGGCACAAGAACAGTCTGCTGCACTCTCCATGATTACCCGGTTTGATGGAACCAACTATGTTTCCTGGTCCTTGAAGTGTTCCCTACTTCTGCGTAAAGAAGGACTGTGGTTTGTGGTTCAGAACCCACCAGATGTTACAGATTGGGATCCTGCTGATAATGAGGATGCGAAGAAGATTGCGCAGTTTAACAGGGACAATGAGAGAGCTCTCTGCATTATTGGACTAACACAGAATGACCAGCAACTGGTCCATATTCGTGGCGAAGAGTCTGCTGCTAGGTGTTGGAACACATTGCGGAGAATTTATGTTCGGGACAGTGTGGGTGCTCATATTCATCTCACACGGAAACTGTTTAGAGCCCGTTTGCAAAAAGGTGGTGATATGTTGGCTCATTTAGAATTCATGAAGAAAACTTTGCAGGATTTGCAAGAAAAAGAGTTAATTTTTTCTGAGCTTCAACAGGTGTATATTATTCTATCATCGCTTGATGAAAGCTACGACTCTTTTGTTTCCTCCTTGGAAGTTCTTTCACGAGATGAACTGACATTATCTGAGGTTACCGGGAGATTGCTTGAAGAGTCCAGACGAAGAGAGGATAGAGTTCAGTTCAGAGACAATCAATCACAAGAAGAAACACAGTTTTCAACTGTAAATTTTGTTAAGAAATGTTATTCTTGTGGTGGTAAGGGGCATATTGCTAAGAACTGTAAAAATAGCAAGAAAAGGAGTGTTGCTAATAATAAAAGAAAAAGCAACAATGTTACTGTAACTGTAGCTAAGGTAGATAAGGCTGTAAACCATAGTTTCTGGGTGGTTGACAGTGGCGCATCCCATTCTATAACTAAGGTTAAAGAAAGGTTTGTTACTATGAAGGCTAGCAAACAGCACATTTCCTTAGCAAATGGTTGGAAAATTAAGGCTTCAGGTGAAGGTACAGCGTATTGTCCATGTATTAATGAAAAATTGGAAATGTTATATGTACCTAAAATGAAATTTAACCTATTATCTGTAAAAGACCTTGTGAAATGTGGGTTTACAGTAACATTTAAGAATGATAGATGCATTATTGAAAAGGAAGGTAATAGTGTTATTGCCAATTTGGAGAATAATTTATTTATTCTACATGAGAACTCTTTAAATATTGTGAGTTCTGAACCTGGTTATAAGAATAAACAGCCCCATGATAACTGTATACATCTACTTCATAGACGTTTAGGCCATGTAAATTTTAAAATGGTACGTCAAACTGTTATTCTATCTAATGGAATCAATTTGAAACCTTGTTCAAAATATCTTAACTGTAATGCCTGTAACCAGGCTAAAAGTAAGGTTACCCCTGCAAACTGGTTTCAAGGATTCAAGACATCTAAACCACTGGATGTAGTGTTTGCAGACCTAATTGGCCCTAAGAAACCTAGCTTAGGAGGTGCCTGCTATATACTCAGCATTATGGACCATTATTCTAGGTATGGTTTCTGTTATGTAATGAAATCAAAGGCAGAAACTTTCCAACATTTTACTAAATGGTTAAAGTTTGTTGAACGTAAGATGGATAAAAAAGTACTTTGCCTAGTCACTGATAATGGGTCTGAATTCACTAATCATAGGTTTACATCAATGTTGGAGAATGCTGGTATAGAACATAGGCGTTCTGCCCCCTACAGGCCAGAACATAATTCATTTATTGAAAGACGTGGTCAATCATTGCAGGCAATGACCAGAACTATGCTGGTTGATTCTGGTTTGTCAGAAAAACTTTGGGGTGAGGCTATAATGTGTGCAAACCATATTCTGAACATAGTAGTTAACTCAACTACAGGTAAGATTCCTTATACTCTTTGGCATGGTAGGAAGCCTGATTTGAGTTATTTACACACATTTGGTGTCCCTGCTTGGGTGCATATTCCCTCACAGACTAGACGGAAGGATCAAAGCAGAGCTAGGAAGATGGTTTTTGTTGGGTACAATTCCAATCATAGATCGTTTAGGTTCTGGGAACCTGGAACTCGGAGAATTATGCACAGTGCTAGTGCTAAATTTTCAGAACATGTTGGTTGGGAGAAGCTAGAACAAGAGTTTCACAAGGTTTGTGATGATATAGATGTTGATCGTTTGGTTAATCATGATACACCAAATGAGCAGTTAGAGAATCAGGATGGTCCGTCTATTACTCTGAAAAGGGAGGAAGATGTAGATGTAGAATCTACTCGTGAGGTGGAACAGGATGATTCTGCAAGTCCTGTATTGCCTAGGAGGTCTACTAGGGACAGGCATCCACCCGACAGATACCAAGCCAGTGTAGTATTGCAAGTTAGCATAGAACCTTCTAGTTTTGCAGAGTTAAGGCTGTATCCTGAAAAGGAAAAGACATTGTGGAAAACAGCTATAGAGAAGGAGTTGAAATCCTTACAGGAATTGAAGGTTTATGAAGAAGCTAGGCTCCCTTCAGGGGAGAGTGCAGTTGGCTGTAGATGGGTGTTTAAAATTAAAAACGATGCTGCTGGCAATGCCATTTATAAGGCTCGTTTAGTTGCTCAAGGGTTTTCCCAAACTGAGAGGGATTACGATGAGGTTTTTGCTCCGAGCTTGAAAGCCTCTACGTTGAGGGCAGCATTGGTGTGGGCTGCTAAGTATCGGTGTAATGTTACCCATATTGATGTTGAAACAGCGTATCTGCATGCTGCATTGCAGCATACCATTTATATGAAGATGCCACCAGGTGTGGATTCTAATGGCCAGACTGGTTGTTGGAGACTTAAAAAGAGCCTTTATGGTTTAAAACAGTCCGGTTTTGAGTGGAACAGATGCATAGTAAATGAACTAAAAGCTATGGGATTTATTCCAGGTTTGGCTGATCCTTGTTTATTTAGACGGGTGAAAAATGGTTTGATCTCGTTGTTGCTTTTGTTCACGGACGATATAGCTATTATTACTAGGTCTGAGCAGGAAGCTATTGACATTGTTTCACAATTAGAGAGTAAATTTAAAATCCGGAATTTGGGTGAAATTAAGCATTATCTGGGCTTAGATGTGGTTAGAACCAGTAAAGGTTTTAAGCTGTCGCAGGCTGGTAAAATTAATCATTTACTTAAGAAATATAGCATGGAGCTATGTAAGACTGCAAAGACACCAATGGCATTGGAGTTTAAACCTGAGGTTACTGAGGGTACTGGTTTTGATAAGGGAATCTATCAATCTTTGATAGGTAGCCTAATGTACCTAAGTAATTGGTCTAGACCAGATATATCATTTAGTGTGAACCAACTGGCTAGATTCAATGATAGTCCTTCAGAGAGGCATTGGCAAGCAGCAAAGCGTGTGCTGCGTTATTTGAAGAAAACTATCCACTATGCATTATATTTAGAACCGAATAGGGATTTAGTTTTGACTGTTTATGCTGATGCGAATTTTGCAGCTGCTATAGATAATAGGAAGTCAACTTCTGGCATAGCCTTTATGCTAGGTGGTGTACTGATTGGATGGAAGTCGATACGACAGAAACACATAAGCTTATCCACAATGGAAGCTGAGTTTTCATGTTTGTCGTTGACATGTACTGAGCTGATATATTATAAGCAGTTGCTTATAGATATGGGATTAAGTATCAATGAACCTTTTACTGTTTATGAAGATAATCAGGCAGCAATAAAAATGGCGACTAGTTTAGCTATTAAGACGAGATCGAAGTATACTGATTTGAGGTATCTTAATGTTCGACAAAGCATTAAGGATGGCCTGATAAAGTTGGAATATTGTTCAACTGAAGACAATTTAGCAGACAACTTCACTAAGGCACAAAGTTCAGTGAAACATACCTCATCATGTGAAGGTTATCATCTTACATTGTGAGTGGATATATTGATCTACCCAAAGGGGAGAATGTTAGGGTGTAACCAACAAGTTGGGTAGACAATATATTGCACCAGGCATGTTATGTATCTTTAAGAGAGGAACTCTGCTAATTAGTAGATTACAGCATTTAAATTGCAGCTGATGTTGTTGCTCTCTCTCTCTCTCGATTGATTGATGTATGATAACTGCTGTCTAACTGTTACTACTGTTGCTACTACTTACTGTGTGTAAGTTATTTGCTACTTGTATCCAAGTTATCTTGGTAGTATTGGACTGTTTTTCTGTGTATGACTTTTTGGCTGTGTTTATGGTTTTTGCTATATTCTTCAAAAAGTAAAGTTTATTTTGTTACTTTACTATCCATTATTCAGTGTGGTTGCTTTATCTATCGCACGCTGCGTATACTTTACAGGGTTGCTCTGTTATAACCTCGACCTGGGGTTCATTGCTAGTGCTTAATCGCACCAGTACCTAACACCCTCCTTTCACAGAGGCTGCGGGAAGCCCCTTTGCAGGGTAGGGCAGAGGAATTTGGGGAATATCTGCAGGACAAAATTGCTCAGATCCGGAGCGAATGGGTTTCCTTGAGTGATCTCGGGGAGACACCGGTGGAGAGTCTTGAGGCAGCATGCTGGGAGGAGTTTGACTCTGTTGATGCCGAGGATATGGACAGGTTACGCGGGCGACTGTGGGCCACCACATGTTTATTGGACCCGTGTCCCTCCTGGCTTGTACTGGCAGCCTGGGAGGTTACACGAGACTGGCTCCTGGGACTAGTGAATGCCTCGCTGAGGGAGGGGTTCCTACCAGCCGTCTTGAAAGAGGCGGTGGTGAGGCCCCTACTTAAGAGGCCTTCTCTGGACCCAGTAGAGTTAGCCAATTATCGTCCAGTCTCCAACCTTCCCTTTCTAGCGAAGGTTGTTGAGAGTGTGGTGGCGCAACAGTTCCCTCGACACTGGAGGAAATTGTTTATCTAGACCCACGCCAGTCCGGTTTCCGGCCCGGGCACAGCACTGAGACGGCTTTGGTCGCGTTGGTGGATGATCTCTGGAGGGCGAAAGATGGGGGTTGCTCCTCCATCCTAGTCCTATAGATCTCTCAGCGGCTTTCGATACCATCGACCATGGTATCTTATTGCGTCGGCTGGAGGGGATGGGGGTGGGGGGCACCGTGCTGCGGTGGTTCTCCTCCTTCCTCTCCGGTCGGACGCAATGTGTGTTGACGGGGGAGCAGAGGTCGACCCTGAGGCCGCTCACGTGTGGGGTGCCACAGAGGTTGGTCCTCTCACCTCTCCTGTTCAACACATACATGAAACCGCTGGGTGAGATCATTCGAGGATTCGGGGTTGAGTGCCATCTGTATGCAGATGACACTCAGTTATACATCTCTACCCCGAACCACCCCAACGAAGCCGTCGAGGTGATGTCCCGGTGTCTGGAAGCCGTCCGGGTCTGGATGGGGGACAACAGACTCAAGCTCAACCCTTCCAAGACGGAGTGGCTGTGGCTACCGGCACCCCGCTTTAGCCAGTTTGCTCCATCCCTGGCCATCGGGGGGGAACAACTACCCCCGGTGGATAGGGCACGCAATTTGGGCGTCCTCCTAGACTCCCGGCTGTCGCTGGATGATCATGTGACAGCCGTGGCTGGGAGGGCGTTCCACCAGGTGCGCCTGGTGCGCCAATTGCGCCCCCTACTGGAGCGGGACGCCCTTCGCACAGTCACTCAGGCCCTGGTGACTTCCCGTCTTGATTACTGCAATGCTCTCTACATGGGGCTCCCCTTGAGATGCACTCGAAGGCTCCAGTTGGTTCAGAATGCAACCGCGCAGACAATTATGGGGAGTACCAGGTACTCCCATGTAACATCACTTCTGCGTGAGCTGCACTGGCTGCCTGTGGCTTTTCGAGTGCGTTTCAAGGTGTTGATTGTCATCTTCAAAGCGCTTCATGGCTCGGGACCTAGTTATTTGCGAGATCGCATTCTACCCCATACATCCCTATGACCAATCCGCTCACACAGGGAGGGTCTCCTCCGGGTACCCTCCGCTAGACAATGCGGGCGGGCGGTGCCCAGGGGTAGGGCCTTCTCTGTGATGGGCCCAACCCTCTGGAATGAACTCCCCCCTGATATTAGAACTACTGTTGATCTCTGCTCCTTCCGTAAGAAACTCAAGACCCACCTGTTCCGACTAGCTGGCCTGGCCTAATTGTAATCACAAGCACAATCTATTACCGACCTTCCTGGATGGCTTTTTAATATTGTAAATTTTGGGGTTTTAATTTGGTTTTAGATCGTTTTAACTAGAAATGAGTTCGGGCATTATACAGACCGTAAAAAAAATATGTTTATGTTCGTTGTCTAATGTTTTGTTGTTTCTGCTTTGTTGTTTTATATGTATTGTCTGTACACCACCCCGAGTCCCTGCGGGGAGAGGGGGGCGGTATATAAATTTAATAAAACTCAAAACTCAAACTCAAACCATGAAGCTTAACATGCTGAGTAAACCTTGTCACCTCTTTACATCTTTACATGGTTATAGCTTGTCATTTATGCATAAGTGCTGTGCAGTGTTTCAGGTTTGATGGTAAAAAAAAGTGCTTTGGAAGACACAGGACTGAGTACATCAGGGGTGTCCAAACTTGGGAACTTTAAGACTTGTGGACTTCAACTCCCAGAATTCCCCAGCCAGCCATGTCCACAAGTCTTAAAGTTCCCAAGTTTGGACACCCCTGGAGTACATCCTATCTGTATACAACTCCTTAATCCAAAGGCATCTCTTGTTGCATCTGTGCCAGGGGTGGGATTCAGCCGGTTCAGACTGGTTAGGGAGAATTGGTAGCTCGGACGATGAGGTGGGCCTGCCCACCTGCTCCTGTGCTTTACTTTGCGCGGCAGAGCGGATTGCTGCGCCTCAGCTGTGTTACCCCCCAGAAGTAACGTAGGAGGTAAGTTTTGTTAAAACTGTGCGCGCACATGATGCACGCAATCACCAAACTGGTTGTTAAACCAGCAGGATCCCACCACTGACCTGTGCAATACAAATACAGAATCTCAGAGAAAAGACACAGCTGCTTTAAGACGATACAGAACGGGGGCCGTCGGAGGGTCCTACATGCTCTTTACACCTTTCTCTCTATTAATCTGAAATGCTGTGCATTCCTATTGTATGCATTAAAACATCATTAAAATCCAGAGTGGTTTAGCATGGGCAAACGGAGATTGAAATGTCATTCTTTACGATTTTTTAAGGACTATATTTTGTGACCCATTCATAAAAATTAAACACAAAACATACGGAGAGAGGAATGTACAGTAGATGGCAGCAACAGCTCATCTTCCCAGAACTTTCAAAAGGGTGAATTATAAGAAGGCCGTCAGATGATTGTGACTTGGTTTTCAGCCCTAGGATATGGAAAATCCACAGCTAAAATTATTCAGTCCTTCAGGCTGCTCAAGTGCTGAGGAATATTTTGTCTCCCTCTCAAAACAAGCCTCATTGTGATAAAGCTATTTCATCTAGTTATGGAGTGAAAGTGGGCGAGAGAACAGGGAATCCTTGCTTTAGCAACTAGAAGTTCATTTATGTTATGCTGAGGGTGGACTGCCGTAGGGTTCTTTATCCACTTTGATAAAGTGAATCGAAGCATTTTGTTGACTTAAAGGATTTTCTATTACTTTCGGAGTTGTTATACACAATATGCAGTATCATAACGTTTTATGGCAGGACTGAACTAAAAATCATTTGAGTTGAAATGATCGCCATACATCAAAAACATTTCAGAAGCAGTAGAATGCAGCTGCTGAGATCTGCAAGTGGGCATTGCACATTGCCCAGAGGCTACCACATGAGGACAAATTATGCATTATAAAGATCGCTTGGGAGATACTGGATCCCCTGCATGTATTGCCTCTCTGACTATGTAGGACAAATGGGGAGGAAGCTAACCACCAGATTGCAAGAACCCAAGTGAGCGGTCAGACGAGGAGACCCAAACTCATTGGTAGCCTCATATTGCAATGAACAAAGACATATATTTAATTTCACAACAACTAAGACCATTGGCCATGCAGGCATAAAGCTAGCCAGGGAAGTGATTGAAGCCTGGAAAACAGGCCCCTTGTCAGTTAACAGGAGTGCTGAATTACTATCAGCCTATCAAATGCTTAGGAGCTGAGGGCTTGGCAGCACAAGGAAACAACAGCCAATTGCCAGCCATCAAAACAGCAATCAGCCAATAGGAAGACACCACATCAACACAACTTATAGAACAGCCCAAAGGATGTATTCCAGTAGAGAAATTCCCTGAAGATGGGCTCCGGCATGAGTCCGAAAGCTCGGAAGAGTACATTTTGGGTCATCCCAGTGACGACCCAAATTCGATTTCACATTATTATCCTGGGATACATATATTTGCCTTCATTTGTAAAAATCATTTGTTGAAAATGGAATGGAATGGGACCAAATGGGAGTGAAACAAAAATGGAGTTGAAAGTGGACTTCAAGAAGCCCTATGAGAAAAAAACTTTTGCCAAAATATTTTATATGGGAGCAACTGTTGGGCAGAAGCTTGGAAGGTTAGTGATTCCTCCATTCTAAGCACTCTCCTTTTTCCTTCCCAGCCATTTGATTCAGGAAACTCTTACAATTCAAAGAATTGTAGATATCATTCTCTACATATTTTCCTTAGAGCCCTGGTGGCACAATGGTTAGAATGCAGTATTGCAGGCAAACTCTGCCCAGAGTCTGGAGTTCAATCCTGAGCTTGAGGTTGACTCAACCTTCCATCCTTCCAAGGTTGATGAAATGAGAATCAGGTTTGGGTAGGAAAAATCCATGAAAAATCCTGCCAATACATCCCTGTGGGAAAGGGAGTTTTGAATGCCTCAAAATGTTGCTGACACCTGTATTCTAAGCCCTCATTGCCTGGGCACCGGATCCAGGGCAGAACTACTACGGGGTTGAAAAAAAATTCAATATTTCCTAAGGAATTAGGCTTCCAGCAAATGATTAATATAATTACTAATTACTAATTACTAAGCATCTAAGAAAATAAGCCATTCTGAGAAAAGTATAATGTTTGTGAGCAACGCTGCTAAACTAAACATTATTCAACCATGCTTAGATGTGTTGTGCGAACTCAATCAGTGCCTGTCTGAACAAAAGGATTCATTTTTTCCTTGATCAGCTGATTATGTAATAAAATAGGCTAGTTTAGACATCCAATAATATTGTTGAAATGACTTCTGGGCAATGCAGTATATGACAATGAATACATGCTAACCTTTCACTTATTGTCTCTGCAGCAATATACTGAAGTCATTTCACTAATGCAGATATGAAAACCTACTCCCTATCTTATAATATTGCTTTTCCTTGATTTAATAGTTGTTTGTGACAAAACATTGTTCATATTTTTGATACTATTTTGATATTGATGCAAGGTAAGCCCTCTCCCATTCCTTTGTAATTTACGGGATGTGGTTGCACTAGCACTGCTTTCTGAGTCTGAATTTGCAAAATCATTTTTTCCCGTCAAATTACATTGGGATTTTTTTAAAAAATATATATTTTAAATCCTTTCTGAATTAAAAATCCAAGCCAAAAATCTGAAAGCCTCTCTGCAGCAGACCAATGCATTAATTTATTCTAGGAGTAATTTACTAAACTGCCCCTTCTGTGCAGACAGAATATAACACACATGACTATAGAAGATGTGTGGGGACACTGATTGCAATCTGAAAATGAAGATTAAAAGAATTTTCCTGGCATATGGATGACTGACTATCACTTTGATCTAACAGAGTCTCTCTCATCATCAAGACCTGGAAACCAACACATTAATGCTTTCACACTTGTAAGGAATCAAAGGGATGGGTGCCTGTTAGATGGCACCCCTTTAAGTTCTTCTGAAGCACATGGGTTGCTACCCTGGTTGCACCAGAAAGCTGCTCATTAACTTGTAGTTCATTCATTGGAAGAATTTAATTTTAAAAATCACTATGCAACGTGTGTTTCCCTAGGTAGCTTACAGAAAAAAAAAAGAAGGGGAACATTAAAATGTAGTGACTATCTGTAAAGCAATGTAATAAAATATTAGCATAAGACAGAAAAGAAAATTGTAAAGTTGAGAGAAGGGGACGGAAACTTGGCAGAACTAAATCAATTAAAATAAAAGTAGAGAAACAGCGTGAGCACCCATTACTGCATTCAGAGAAGGCTGCTAGCTGGTGAAGGACACAGCTTACTGAATTCGCACATGCACTTGGTGAGATTGTGGAGCCTTTTAGAACTGAAGGCAAAATTCTAAGCACACTTGAGTACAGAAATAGCACACGTATAACTGCACTGCTTTCAATTGTTTTTATTTGCTTTTGTGCCTGTTTTAACTGCTGTTTTAATTCTTTTGACTGATTATTTAATTGTATGCCACTCAGAGAAGTTTGTGAGATGGACAGTTATAAATCCGATTAATAAAATAGCAATTAAATAGGTCAAAAGACTGAGCTGAGGAGAGCATTTATATAATCCTGGGAAAAAGGTGCAGATACTTTTAAGGAGTTGTTGACATTGAGAGGCCTTGGGAATGCCCCGTGCGCTCTAATTCATTTTTAAAAAACTTTAGTTCAGAAGGCCCTGCGTAAATACGTAGGTATATTGCAGTCTGCTGGATGTTATGAATGTAAAACCCAGAATTCCAAGCCAGCATAAAAGGTAAAGGTAAAGATTCCCCCACACATGTGTGCTAATCATTTTCGGCTCTAGGAGCGATGCTCATCTCTGTTTCCAACCCAAAAAGCCAGCGCTGTCTGAATACGTCTCCGTGGTCATGTGGCCAGCATGACTAAATGCCAAAGGTGCATGGAGCGCTGTTACCTTCCCACCAAAGTGGTCCCTATTTTTCTACTTGCATTTTTTACGTGCTTACGAACTACTAGGTTGGCAGGAGCTGGGACAAGTAATGGGAGCTCACCCAGTTACACGGTGCTAGGGATTCGAACTGCTGAACTGCCAACCTTCAGATCGACAAGCTTAGTGTCTTAGCCACTGAACCATTGCATCCCCTTTTCCAAGACATCATAGCCTGTGCTTTTGACTGAGAATTTGGTGAGTAGAGATGAAAAGGCTGCCCTATAATCTATTTAATGCATACAAAATGCTCAGTTGAAAAAACTATGGGGGAGGAGAATTGCTGAAGATGGTTGTTCCATACCTTTCACTGTGGGGTTGAGAAAGTAAAGCTAAAACTAAATTATCTATACCTTGATTCTTCTACCAGGTGATGAGAATTGCAAACAATATAGTTGGAAGCTGTCAAAGCCTAGCACTATCAAAATGACAGTGGAATGAGGCATGGGAAGGCAAACTGCATTATTTTTTTAAAAAAATCACTTGAACTGAATTTAAGAAAAAATGCACAGAATTGATGATAAAACTTCTTGCAATGCAGCAGCATAGAATACCCCCCCCCTCCAATTTGAGTGGATCCTTTCCTCCTCAACACTGAGAAAATTTGAAGCACTACCTGGGGAGGATTCTAATGTTCAAGATGCAGCTTTGCCCTATTTTAACCTTGAAACAGACCAAAAAAATATTCTGGATGAGAGTCTCCAGCCAACTATTAATATGCAATGAGATCATTATTGATAGCAAAGACGTTCTAATGCAACGCTTGCTAGGGAATTCTAAAAATTGGAAGTCCAGACATGTTTAAAGTTGCCAAGGTTGAGAAACACTGCTCTAGTGTGTGGGCAAGCCACTTTCAGATTGATATGACCTGTTTATGTTTTTCTTATTAGAATTAGCTTTATTAACTAAAATTGGCTGCAAAGTGGTCATTCAGGATTCTACTATAACAGGAGTAATTTGCGATGATACGTTGTCATCACGTGATGTATCACAATCCCCCCCCCCTCATTAAACTGGGGTTGGCGTGGCCAGTGCATGACATATCCGGCCCGTGGGCCACAAGTTTGACACCTCTGTACTATAAGAAGCCACATATACAAATACCAGTCAGGTGGGAGCCATGAAAGCTGTTGTTTTTAATACAGATTTTATCCCCTGCTTTATAGCAAATCACTCAAGGATCTACCTGCAGATCCTAATCTACTCCTGCCCATCTTTGCCGAATTTCACGTGTTTTTCATATGGCTTTACTTAGTGCAAGACAAGAAGTAATGGATGGAAACTAATCAAGGGGAGACGCACCCTAGAACTAAAAATAAATAAATTGCCTAATAGTGAG
Source organism: Natrix helvetica (assembly GCF_964273705.1). Lineage (NCBI taxonomy): Eukaryota > Metazoa > Chordata > Lepidosauria > Squamata > Natricidae > Natrix > Natrix helvetica. The sequence goes on from NC_138552.1 coordinate 93,722,033, forward strand.
GACAATTAATCAGTGGAAGGGCTTGCCTTCAGAAGCTGTGGGTGATCCATCAATGGAGGCTTTTAAGAAGAGATTGAACAGCTACTCGTCTGGAATGGTATAAGGCAGTGATGGTGAACCTTTTAGAGACCGAGTGCCCAAACTGCAATCCAAACCACACTTATTTAGCACAAAGTACCAAAGTGCCTTCCACCGCCCACCCTCCCTTGCTGCCCCCTCCCCTGCACCTCGCCTGAGCATGTCGCCCCTGCTTCCCAGTTCCAATTCCATCGGAAAACCACTTTAACCCTCCCTCCCCCCAAAGGGGGTAAGGAAAGACTAGGGGAGAAGGGCCCTTCTTTCCACTTCCAACCTGCAGAGCCTCCAGCGTTCGCCTCCAACTCCTTCATTAAAAAGGGTCACTGTAATGGATCTCATTAAACCCTTGTATGTACATTCCAACCACTTTTTGGCAATATAAACCTCCAGAGGGAACTTGGCAGGGTGAGTGCGGGGGTCCTCAAACGGAATGGGGGAGGATGGTGTGAAGATTTATACACAAAGTCTGCTGGAGTCCAGAAAGCAAAAAGCGTGCTGAAGGCCCCCTCTTAACGCCAGGGGCGCCATCCTGACGCTGCATGAGGACGACCCTGATGCTGTGTGGGTTCCGGATACCATTCCAAACAGTACGGTTGGAACGGGCCCAACGTCACCCACATGGACGCACCCAGCTACTCAGCGGAGTGTTGCACAGGTGCCATACGTGCCATGTGCGTGCGCAGAAGTGCCAAAGGTTTAAAGGACAGGTAAGGAGCTCAGGCAAGTGGGTGGGCCATCCGGAGCGCCGTACTGGAACAGTATCCTGTACGCCCAGTACGGGCGTACCTCCTGCAACCCACCATTGCTTTGCCCCCTGCACCCTCCAGGTTGCTCAAGGATGCTCCGCCTGGCACCAGACCTGAAGAATTGGAGCTGGATGAAGAGGAAGTCAAGCAGTAGATGACAGGCCGCATGAATTGCCCACTGCTTTTGCAGCCAGAGCTCTCTCACACTGGAGAAGACTTCTTGGCCTGCCAGCTCTTGGCACCACTGCCACTCTGCTGCTGCTGTAGGCTCTCGGCACGGAAATGGCGCATGTGCCCACAGAGAGGGCTCCAAGTGCCCCCTCTGGCACGCATGCCATAGTGTTAAATTGGTGAGAAGCAGCAGGCGAATGGCACGAGTGAGTTTCAGCACTTTTTATTCCAAGAGTAAGCTGGGCTGCCAGAGCTCGCCTTTTAAGGAGCTCCGGCACACCAGCCGGCCAATGACAGTTGTTTAAACTTCCCGGGGTTTGGGCAACCAATCCCCAGGGAGCATGTGAAAACATGTAAATTTAACAATGTATGTCCGTACGTAACATATAGGTTCACCACCACTGGTATAGGGTCTCCTTTGTGAGCAGGGGGTTGGACTAGAAGACCTCCAAGATCACTTTTGACTCTATTATTCTGTGTTCTGAAAGTTATCAAAGTCTGCATGAGGTATTCAGGTTAGATGCACTGATTTTTCTACCATCAGTAAACTTTGGAAGTGGCAAATAATTTTAAAAGTATGTAGCATACTTGAAATTGTCTGCCTTACAGCCATGTATGCTCTCTCCTTTGCATGGATTTATAATAAATTCATATTGATTTTCTTTGTGCAGCTGCTGAAAATATACTTTATCCTAGACATTTCATAGTACTTCAATTATTATCTGTTCATTTAAAGGAATAATAACCGGTTGGGGTTTTTGTTTTTGGTCTTCTTTAGAAACATTCTTATCAAGGATTCAATGGCTACACACATTAGTCATAGCTCAAACCAACCCAAAAAGTCTGGGAAAGCATTTGTAACCAGAACAGTGATCAGGTTAATGGTGGCACAAGAGGAGAATTCTCCTATAGCCTAAATTAAAACCCAAACCAATAAAGAAAAACTGGGAAGAAGAAATCCTAGGGAATAAAAGATTTACAAAACATGTGGGCATCACACTTAGTCAATTGGACATATTCAGCATTTGGCAACCTTACTAGGTTTGATCAGCATTTTGTATACTTAAAGGAAAGATAAGATAAGATAACTTTATTGCCTTTTTTTAATATGTACAACTTGCAGCCACAACTGGGACCAGAACTTCCATTGTTTCCATTCATTAAATGAATCACCATGGTTGTTAAGTGAAGCCTATAGTTATTAAGCAAATCCAGCTTTCCTCCATTGAATTTTCTTGTTGGAAATGGCTAGAACACGGGTGTCAAACTCGCGCGTCATGTTTCCATCATGTGATGTATTGCTATTTTTCCCCTTAGTGGAGCTGGGGTGGCGGGGCCCTGTGTGTGACGCATCTGGCACACAGGCTGCCAGTTTGACACCCCTGGCCTAGAAAGTCACAGATGGCAATCATGTGATCCTGGGATGATGCAAACTTTATAAATCCATGCTGTTTGCCAAGGGCCCGAACTTTGATCAAGTAATGGCAGAGACACTGGAACAGCTGTCAGTGTGAGTACAGGTCATAAGTCCCTTTTTTTCAGCCCCATCAAATGATTGGTTATATGTCAAGGACCACCTGTATAGTAATAATCAATTATTTTCAAAAGCTGAAGATCTAGTTATGCAACCATCTGAAATAGCTGAGGAAACTTTTGCATACCTTTCTCTGCTAGATTCATCTTTGCTTCCCATGAGGGGAAAGAGGCTGCAAGGGTAGAGGCTGAGGGAAACAGAAAACAAGGAGAGGATTAAATTATTATTCCCTTATCAGTCGTATTTTTCCATCCTGCAAGTGCTTGTGATTTCTAGCCTTTGTGCCTCAGTTTGAAGGAAAAGAAGGGCAAAGGCAAATCAAATTCAGTACAGGGGTAAATTCTTGCCTGTGGTACAAACCCCTAATTCTTTCAAGTTAACAACAGAAACGATACCCATCTCAACAAATGGATTTGGTTTTATATCTGTCTGCCTGCCGTTCAGATTTTTTTAAAAAAAATGCCATATTAATTCTAAATAATAAAGAATTTAAATAGTAAATAATCTTTACTTTTAAGGGAAAAAATTGTGTGTGGGTGGTGGTGGTGCAATGGCTCAGCAATTAGAAGGAAAGAGCAAATTATTTATTCAGTAAAAAAAACAAGGAGAGTAGATGTGGTGCTTTCAATATTTAACAATAACATCGTTCTCACAGCTGGCGTTAACATCGTTGTATCTACTTGTTCTTATAGTCCACAACAGAATATCTTTATTCCTATGACAAGGACCTGAATTGCTTTGGTTCTCCTTCATTGCCAAAGCAAAGATTTTATAGCCATTTAAACACATTTGCATAATGATCAGCCCTCCGAGATTAAAGCAATTTCGTAAAAGAAACCGAGAGTTGATTATATGCTAAGAATTGTCCTGGTTTTCAAAATGATACCAAAGGTAAGCACGTTTTTTGGAGGAGACTTTGAAACCAAGGGCATGTAAATTGCGCAAGGGCATCTTTTGAAGTGCAAATGGTTCCTCTAGACAGACATTTCTAAGGACTCTGAAAGGGGAGTCATCAGTAACTAAAGGAGGGAAAGAGGAAGAATCTAATGTTTGCCCGCCAAATTTAGTCCTCAGGATCAGGAAGGGGCTATTTTTCCATTCCCAGAGGCCTGTATAATTCTTCCATGACAGAAATGCTTTATAACACGACTTGATTTCCCACAGGAAAGAGCTGGAGCGTAAACAGATGCCTATTTGAATTCAGTTCAATTTTGTGGCCTTTGTTTACAAGCAAGATGAGTTGTTTATCTTCTCTATTTCCCATCTGGAACAGATTCCAGTCCTGACAAAATTCCTGTGTTTTCAAAGCTCACTTTAAGAAAGACAGGAAGATGCAGAAAATGCTAAGCATTGACAACAACCAACCAACCCTTTAAAAATCCCAGTGATGTCATTTTGCAAGTTTGTAAAAAATGTTCCTTAAGATACTAACTTGGTTGACTTTAGAATCAATAGATTTACCCAGCATTGTTGTGAGCAAAATATTACATGCACTCCGTGCTTATTATATGCGAATGCTTTTTGAGCCCAACCCTGGAAGTGATTCTGAGTGTGATGTAGAATAGTCATATATGCATAATTGCACAAATATAGATTTGGCAATATTTTTTCTTACCATTCATGATTGCAAGTAATTATATAATTTGAAGAAATATGCACATTTTTCTTTGTGCTGATGGAAAAAGGCAGATTTTAAGTGAGCTGTATTTTAGTTAGTGGTAAGCATGAATTAGGAAACTTCAGTGTAAACTGAATACATTTTCCTCTTTCTCTACTTTATATCACTCCATAGATTAATCAGACTCGCCTTTTGAAATATAAGACAAAGATGAGACATGACAGAAACAAGCACATGTGTTGTTGGGAAATAATGCCTTTTCTTTTCCTTCAAATTTCAAATCCTGGGTGAAAAGTTCAGGTGGCTAATTAATCTACTTTTCATCTTTGGAACTATTCTTGAAGTGACATGCTGCAGCTTTGTCACACAGGGTCTAAATAGCATGGCATTTTCAGAAAGTCTAACAGCCCCCCCAGGCATCGAGCTCTGAAAAGAGCAGAAATATAGTACTAATTGAAGAAAAAAGAAGTCATATTTAGAAACCAGTTAAAGCTGATGTTAAAGAAACATACTTTCCTAGGTTTCAGGTTGACATCAAACTGGTGGTCGCTTTGGACTTGCAGTTCCTTCTCAAGGAGCAGGTGACAACTACGGCTAAGAGATTAATCTCCTGCACCAGTTGTGTTTGTTCATGGAAAGGAGGCTCTGCAAATGATCATTTATGCCCTAGACACCTCATACATGGATTATTTGGGGCAACAAAGGTATGCCTATGTGACACTACTGCAAACTGCACTGATTGCCATTTCATCATTTATAAATCCCTCCATGGCATAGAGCCTAGTGTTTAAGAGATCATTTATCTGCAAGTTTTCTGCCCATCTAGTAAGATTTGACAGACAGGGTATGGCTCAAATTGAGGAGTGGGCTGCTAGGGTTCGCACAGGTTCGGATGATCTTCTAGCTAGGATTCTGCCCAGTTCAGTGAATCCCCAAATGCCACCCCTGGCTGCCCACACCCACCCCTCCCCTTCCCTCCCACCTCTTCCCCATGGCACAGGACCTAGTTACCTGCGGGATCGCATCCTGCCCCATACATCCCTGCGACCAATCCGCTCACACAGGGAGGGACTTCTCCGGGTGCCGTCCGCTAAACAGTGTCGGGGGGCGACACCCAGGAGCAGGGCCTTCTCTGTGATGGGCCCAGCCCTGTGGAATGACCTCCCCCCTGACATCAGGATTACGTCCGATCTCCGCTCCTTCCGTGTAAAGCTCAAGACCCACCTTTTTCAATTATCTGGCCTGGCTCAACCGTAGTTCACCCTATTCCTCCTGACAGTCCTTTTAAATTTGTAATTTTTAATATGGGGTATTTTAATGGCAAATTTTATTGTTATTATTGTATTGTATTTAATGATTGTTACCTCCTCCGGGTATGTGTATGTATCCGTATGTGTGTTTCTGTATGTTTATATGCATATATGTATCTGTTTTTATTGTACGCCGCCCCGAGTCCCTTGTGGAGAGGGTGCAGCTAACAAATTAAATTTGATTTGATTTGATTTGACTTCCCTCCCAGGAGTCTTCATGTGGCCCGTTCATCTTGCCAGGTAAGTGCAGAGGCTTGGGGAGGGCGAAAAATGGGCCTCCTGGAAGTCCCAGAAGTCCAGAAATGGGCCTGTTTGTGGCCTCCAGAGGACCTCCAGAGCCCCAGTGAAGCAGTTTTTGCCCTCCAGGAGCTCGAAGAAAGCCTCCAGAGCCTTGGGAGGAAAAAAAATGGGCCTACTGGAAGTTCCGGAAGTCTGGAAACTGGTCTGTTTCTCACCTTCGGAGGGCCTCTGGAGCCCGGGGAAGCAGTTTTCGTCCTCCTGGAGGCTTGAGGAAAGCCTCTGGAGCTTGGGGAAGGTGAAAAATGTGCCCCTGCTGTGGTGCAGGAGGTCAACTAGGCCACACCCCTCATGGCCATGCCCACTCAGGAGTATCCAGAATTATTGAGAATGAGACGGCCTCTACATTGTATCTATATGTGTGTATATGTATAAATACATAAGTTGTGACATGGATAAGCATGGAATTCATGGAGTCTACTAGTATTTTCTTTTCAAAACTTACATGTATTCTTGGTGCAGACGTCCTTAGTACTGCTCTGCTTACGTTAATGAACATAGACAGCTTGGGTGTCCATTTGAGATAGTGTGAGCCACTTCATAAAAAGTAAGAAAGTTTGTTTTAAACTGGCACTTTGTTCAGTGCTGAAGAAAAACCCTTCCATCTCTTCCTCCCATTAAACAAGAGCCTGAATACTAGTATAAAGTCTCTATTAATTTTGTTGTGACCTCACAAACACTTTAATACTGGGTGACTGCCCAACTCCCATTCTTGTTGGCTCGATTCCTTCAGGAAGCAGAGCAAATTTCCCTTCAATCAAATTTGTTTATTTATTTGAACTATTTATATGGCCACTTATCTCAACAACGAGCTATAGCAGAAGCAAACATTAGGGAGGGCTCTACACATTTGGAGTGCCTCCAAAAATTGTCAAATTGCACTTTTGAGACAAGAGAAGGAAATGATTAACTGAATATATTTCATCTTAACTATAATTAAATACATTCAAATAAAATTACTTTTTAAGTTAAATCAGATTTGGGTTTAGTTAAGTATGCTCCCTTCTTGGAGGATGGTTTCCAGTATGCCAATCAATTGCCATGTGATCCGTGACTCTAAATGACTACATATCTGTGCATTAAAAGGCTAGGGTACTGCTGCTTAGAGGAAACAATGGAAAGGTTGCATGAGTTATGTCTAGTTTAATGAAAAGAAGGACTAGGGGAGACATGATAGCAGTGTTCCAATATCTCAGGGGCTGCCACAAAGAAGAGGGAGTCAAACTATTCTCCAAGGCACCTGAGGGTAGAACAAGAAGCAATGGGTGGAAACTAATCAAGGAGAGAAGCAACTTAGAACTGAGAAGAAACTTCCTGACAGTTAGAACAATTAATCAGTGGAACGGCTTGCCTCCAGAAGTTGTGAATGCCCCAACACTGGAAGTCTTTAAGAAGATGTTGGATAACCATTTGAAATGGTATAGGGTTTCCTGCCTAGGCAGGGGGTTGGACTAGAAGACCTCCAAGGTCCCTTCCAACTCTGCTATTGTATTGTATTGAGTTTGTTTTCAAGAAAGGGGACATGTATGGCCCATTTTACATCATCTTTCTGGTTTTCAGTAAAGTTAAGAGTTCATTTGAAAACAAAATGAAATCTTCCTTCTCTGTGGAGAAGGAGAATATAGAAAGAAGTGTATAGTGGGGCTGGATAGCTTTGCTCCATGGAGGGGATCTCATGTAATTCTAATCCAGGAGCGTCCAACCTTGGTAAGTGTTGGCAGCTGGGGAATTCTGGAAGTTGAAGTACACGAGTCTTAAAGTAGCCAAGGTTGGACTCCCATGTTTATTGAGGTTTACGGTTTATTGAATTTATAGACCGCCCCCTCTCCCCGTAGGGACTCGGTCCAACATGGACTCCCATGTTGTAGTCTTTTCCTTATTGAAGAATAATATACCACAATATTTAACAGAAAACACATTCATATGCTATAGTATTCAGTTTCTCCTTACAGATATCTAAATAATTGTCAATCAATTGCTCTTTCAGTGCTTTCAACATGGTGGTCCAAGATTTCTGTATCTGTGAAATTTCTCATGAATTATCTTCTTTTTTCCTTACCTCTATAAAAACCACATAATTGTCATTGTTTCCCCTCAATAAGGAAGAACTGTGCATTTATTCACATATTATTTCCATTTTAAACCATGACAGATGTCACCAGCCCTGTTTTAAAACAACTTGATTTTGCCAAACAACCATTCACACTTACAATGAATTATTTCATTTTCATAGCAACTGAGCAGTTTAAAAAAAAACTGACAGGATAGAATTTATTTAACACTTATCAATATGCTTTATTTTAGAAATTTCAGCTAAAGTGGGGAAAAAAAGAACACTGGATCCCCTTTTGACTTCTCAGAAGGTTCACATTCATAGATAAATAGCCAGGAACCAGCAATAATTTTAGCCATGAATAATATGGCCGGTCTGAAATTATTTCTACAATGCAGAAACTCCTTCAAGAGCATAAGAACCAGTCATCAGAGCTAATATAAATGTTGACTCATAACTGGCTCAGGCAAAATATTCCTTGTAAGAAATGTTCTAACAATAATTACACTCAATTCTTCAAAATAACTCCTTCAGCTATATACAGCAGGATCCAGAAATTATAAACTACACGCGGCCCTAAGCTTTCAAGGCTATTTGGCCCTGTGCTGATTTGGAACAAGGCACATTTTCAGGAGCAAAGTTTCTCCCTAAGCCTAAAAGGCATGACATTTATAAGGCCCCAGATTGCAGAATAACATATTCTCTTCTAACATCAATCTCTGATTTGTGGTGGAGGAATGGTAGGATATGTGTGAACTGTAAGCTAGGAGGTTTGCAATAGAATGCAGATGATCGTGGAAGAGCTCCTCAAGAATCCATTTGTGCATTCAACAATATTATCATGATTCAAAGAATTATGCTCAATTTTTCAGAAGGTGAAGGTATCCCTCTTCAGAACTGAAGAAACCCCTTGGATGAGAAGTGAAACATTTTCAAAGGGGAAAAAAACCAAGAAAGTCCAGTTGCCTTTTGTAAAAGCACCTTAGGAACATCTGTGACCTGGATGATTGAGAATCTCAGTAGACACTTGACCCTTTTCAGTGGACACAGATCCCAATATATGGTTTGGTCTGACTTTAGGTACTTGGGCCTGTTAAGGTAATGATGATTTAATAGCTGACCAGCTGCTGTAAGGCTGTAAATCGAGATGATGAAATGAGAATGAGTCAGCAGGGTTACTGCTACTTTAAGAAGCTGTCTATATAAGGGAGGCCATGTGATGGTGACTGTGTGTGTGTGTGTGTGTGTGTGTGTGTGTGTGTGTGCTTCTGTGTTATAGTTGAAGATTGATTGATTGCCTGGTGTCTGTGTGTGTGTGTGTGTGTGTGTGTATGCATTGTGTCACAACCCCTGGTATGCCCAAATATGGGAGGGAACACACTGTTTCCCTTTGTCTGTCTTTCGGCTCACTCCAGGAGACCATCCAGGCAGAAAACCATATTTTTAATATTGCCTTTGTTATATTTGTGTTGTATTTGTGCTGATAAATAAATAAAGGGAGACTAGTATAGATCTATTTCAAGCTATTTAGCTCTCATCAGCTAGCCATACCCTTACTGGGATTTGAACCTGGGCTGTATTACATATTAGGCAGAAGTATTAGCCACTAAGCCACAGTCTCTCTCTCTCTCTCTCTCTTACACACACACACACACACACACACACACACAGTTTATATATATATAAACTTCTAAAGCGTTGCCATGACTATTATCAGGTTGGTATTCAAGGAAGGATTCCATGCATACCTTCGGCCAGAGTTGGATCTCATATTTCTACAACCTAGTTTGTGAATATGATCTATGATGCATGACAGAAAGGAGGAGATTGACGGGTAAAGTTCAAACGCAATTAAGCAAAAGCCAGTTTAGTCTCCACAGAAGTCCGTGCCAAGATGTTAATCCTAATAAATGAATGGGGTTTTTTTGAACTTTGTCTCGAGGCTCATAAATTAATTAGGTCAGCTCTTGGGAACTTCACATGATTCCTGAATCCCGGGCTCTCCGAGCACTCCCCCAATATTTGGGGTGCTGGAGGGAAAATCAAGCAACCATGGCAGAAGGTGGATTATCGGGAGAACACCTGATTTCAACTGGAGGAAGTTGGCCAGCCCCCCCCCCCTCATCAGAGTTCCATGCTTCCATGCTGTGATGTCTTCCCCAGCAGCAAAAGCAAGAAAAGATGAGTTCTTTTGGAAATTAACTTCCAAGGCAGCTGAAGTAGAGTTCCCTTATCCCAATTCCCAGATACAGGGAATGGTCTCAAGCAAGCTGGTAAGGGTGGACTGGAGGTGGGACTGGAAACAAGCCAGGCTCCCAAAGCCCCAGATGGAATCCCTAGGGAGTGCAAAACAGCAACTGAGGGAGGATTTTGACCGAGCCACCCTTCATGTTGTGAGGCCATCATGCCACCCAAAAGAGAGGGGAGGGACACCTGATCCTGTTGAAGGGAGGAGGTGCAGACTGGAGTGCAGCTCCCTCCCCCTCCTGATAGAAGGAGAAGGAGCCAAAATGGCAACCAGTGCCTCTCCCATGCAGCAGGCAGGCTGCCAAGAGCAGGCACCCCCTCCCTCTCTCCGAACAAGGGGTGAAGAAGATGACCAACCATATCAGGTGCAAGCATACAGAGCAAACAGGAGGTTGGAGGAGTAGGGCTGAACGACCCACCCCAATTCAGGGGAAAGTTTCCACCTAGAATGCTGTGGGCACCTCTACCCATCTCCCAAAGCCATTGCACAGGGTCTAGAGGGAGAAGCAAGGGAATGGCTAGCAGCCCTCCACAAGAGGAGAGCCCCCCAACTGCAAGACATAGATGACTTATTGCAACCGCTAGAGGCCAGATTTGAGGAGGTAGAGGAGGACCCATATGCAGAAGAGGAACCCAGCAACCTAAAGCAGAGGGGTCGCCCCATCAAAGAGCACATCCATGAATTTAGGAGGGTCATAGGAAGGCTACCCCCTTTACCAGAGCAGCTGCTGATGCATTTTTTCAGAACAAGCCTGGACAAGCAAATTGCCCAGGTAACTGCTTACTGCGACATCCCAAATCAACTCTCTGAGTGGTTCTGAGTAGCAAAAAAGTCGACAGCGGGCTGCTCGCCAATGACATGACAAAGCAATTGGACACACATGAGAGAGGTCAACCTGACCTGAAACCACCCAGCTGGTGGGGAACCACAGCACCACAGCAGGCCCTGAGACCAGCTCTCCCTCGAAATCCATTGAAATGCTACAGATGCGGGGGGATGGGCCACATGGCAGCTGCATGCCCAACCCCAGCCCCAAAACCAAGGCCAGACCCACCACCTAGGACACAACCAGAACGAGGGCCAAAACGGACCACCAACACGTCCGGGAAAGCCCTCCAGGCTGCAGAGGCTCCTTGCCCCTCAGGGGAAAGTGGTGGGACCCCAGGCAATGACAACCAGTCACCCAAATCATATGACAGCAAAGATGAGGGAGAAAATGATCCAATGGTGAGTGAATCAATTCACCCTTTCCTTTTTCCAATATGCCTCACAGCCCCAAAAACAGGAAACCAGGGGGTTTTTCAAGCCCTAATAGACTCAGGTTGCACAAGGTGCTTGATCAACCTAACCACAGTCCTGAATCTGGGGATCAAAGCAAAAAGACTGGCCGATCTGATCCGGTTCGAGCAGGTCGAGGGGTCCCTAATGGGAGGAGCCTATGCCACCCACCTAAAACTGAAACAGTGAGGCTAGAACTAGCGGGAAATAATTCAATTTATAATAGCCCCCCAAATGACAGACGGAGTCATACTGGGACTTTCCTGGCTAGACAAGTGGGGACCAACCATCTGGTGGCAAGGGGGTACCGCAGACTTAGGATATCAAGGGGCCCCCAACCCCTCCCACACCAGCAAGCAGAAACACCACCCACGCTGGAAATCCCCCAAGAAAGCCCACAAGAACAACTGGCAACCACATCCAACAAAACCCCAGAGGCTGAACTGATTCCGATAGAATATCAGGACCTCGCAGAAGTATTCAGCGAGGCCTAGTGCGATGTTCTGCCTCCCCACCGGGAGACAGACTATGCCATCAAAATCATCCCCGGGGCAAAACTACCCAAGCCCAAACTGTATGCCATGACACCCTGGGAAATGCAAGAGATGCACAAATACATAGACAAAAACCTAGCAAGGGGGTTCATTGAGTCAGCCAAGCCACGGGTCGCGGCACCAGTCCTCTTTAAAGAAAAAAAAAAGATGAAACCATGAGATTGTGTGTGGACTTTCAAGAATAATAATAATAATAATAATAAAATTTATTTCTTAGCCGCACCCTCTCCCGAAGGACTCGGGGCGGCGTACAAGAAAACACATAAAATATAAAATAGACAACACATACACAATAAACAAATACATGTACATGGACATGGAGAAGGGAGGCAGATAAATAGAGACAATCAAAACACAGTAAAATCTAAAAACCCCAGAATTAAAATTTAAAAACCCGTCAGGAGCAGAGTGAGCGAACTATGGTTGAGCCAGGCCAGCTATTTGGAATAGGTGGGTCTTGAGCTTTATCCGAAAGGCGCGGAGGTCAGAGGTAGTCCTAATATCCTGGGGAAGGTCATTCCACAGGGCTGGGCCCGCTACAGAGAAGGCTCTACTCCTAGACACCGCCCCCCGACATTGTCTGGCGGACGGCACCTGGAGGAGTCCCTCTCTGTGCAAGAGATAAATGGGGCGTACGTACACAACCTATACCCCCTCCCCCTCATGAAGGATATGCTATCTCATCTGGCCAAGGGAAAAGTCTTCACCAAACTAGACCTCAGAGAAGCATACTACTGAGTATGAATCAAAGGGAGATGAGTGGAAAACAGCATTCAACTGCCCCCTAGGGAGCTTTCAATTCAAAGTGATGCCTTTCAGACTGCAGAGGCCCCCAGCAGTATTCATGCAGTTAATAAATGAGGTGCTGCACGAGCACCTCTACAAGGGGGTCCTTGTCTACCTAGATGACATCCTGAGACCATGGATGACCATGTACTCCTGGTTCGCCAAGTACTAGAAAAACTTCTGGCAGCCAACCTGTACATCAAGGTATCAAAATGCGAATTCCACCATGCACAGTTAGACTACTTGGGTTACCGAGTGTCAAATGAGGGAATAGAGATGGACCCAGCCAAAATGCAAGCCGTCCTAAGCTGGCAACCCCCTCGCACCCGCAGACAGCTACAAAGTTTCCTAGGGTTCGCAAACTTCTACAAGCAATTCATCCCCTCCTTTGCAAAGATTGCCAATCCCCTGACAGATCACCTGAAGACAGGGAGCCCAGGAACAAAACCTCATCCAGGAGAACCCCTACAGTGGGACCTAACATGCCAAGAGGCATTCGAAACACTAAATGAAATGTTTGCAAACGAGCCAGTGCTGAAGCATCCTGATCCCGAACAACCCTTCGTGATCCAGGCAGATGCCAGCGACATGGCAGTGGGAGCGGTGCTACTCCAAAGGAACAACCAAGGAAACGTACAACCCTGTGCCTACACCTCCCGCAAGCTCACAGACACAGAGAGACGATGGGCTGCATGGCAAAAGGAGGCATTCACAGTGAGATGGGCACTGCTAACCGGGAGACACCTGTTGGAAGGGAGCCGGAAACCGTTCGAAGTCTGGACTGACCACAAAAATCTGGAGGCGCTTAGGACCCCACGGAAACTATCACCCAAACAAGTCCGATGGGCTCAATACTTTAACCATTTTGATTTTGTCTTAAAGCACATTCCAGGTGGGAGGAACTTTCTAGCTGACACCCTCTCCCGCATGCCTCAAATGCAAATGCAAACGGGAGCATGTAGTAGTCATCATTCCCTCTATTCAAACAGTTGCCCAAGTAACCACCAGGTGGCAGCGCCGTGACCTGCAAGACCAACCTACAAGCGACCTAACCACGAGACTCAAGACCAAACTGCTAGCAGACCCCTGGTTCCAAAACAACCAACACATCTTGCCGAAAAGAGATGACCTTGCATGGAAAGGGACGAAACTCTACATCCCAGAATCCCTATGTACCCTAGTCTCAAGAGGAGTCACGACGCCAAACTGGCAGGTCACTTTGGGTGAAAATATAAGTAAGCCAGAACAAAATAAAATAAAATAAAAAAGCCCAGGGTTATCACTCTGTGACATTGCCAACCAGAAAATAAATGAGGTTTACCAACGCATACAATTATCTACAGAGAAATTAGGTTGGGGAACGCTTAGTCAATTCACAGCAGGGACAGACACCTCTTTGGCTGCCACTGTTTTAATCAATGGGAGGAGGAAGGCAGCTGAACAGAGAGCAGGATTGGAATTTTGTTTTTCCTCCCAAGAGGTTTCTTTGTTTGGAAGAAGGTAAACCTAAACAAAAGATTACATACCATGCCTATTTTCTCCTCTAAAGAGATACTGGCAAATCTTGCTACCATTTCTCAGTGATTTACCACCCAAATTTAATAGAACTTTTGTTCTCCTATCTGTCTGTTGGCTACATGCAGCCTAGGAACTGCCAACTCTAACCGCATGCTGCATCCAATGCATCTATGTCTGTTCCTTCACAAATGTAAACTGAAGGTGCCTCGTTCCATCTTATAGGTAATGTTTTGTTTCTCTCCAAGGCTTCCATCATATTGTCCCAGCATGTCTTGGGTCTACAGTACCAAGAGGACATTCTAAATCCCAGAGAACCTAATTTGCATCACATGCTTTTCTTTTCTTTTATTTGTAGAAATATAAAGAAACTCCAGAAATGCTGGGCATTCCCTTTATTCTACTGTAGACTAAAAGAGCTGTTGCAGTGAAAGCTTTTCACACTCAACTAAGCATCACCCAGCGGCAAATAAATTACATTGCCCCATTAGTGCAGAATCAATTAGACTGGCTAGACTGATTTGACATTAAAATGCTCAGCAGGCTTTTGGACTTACAGACAAATGAGGTGTTGTTTTTCTTTGCAGCCCTCCTTGACTCTGACTAATACAAAACTCCCACTGCCATAAAAATTGGCGCGGTATTGGTTCTAAAGAAACTCATTCTCTCGTTTCCACATCCTTTTTTAAATGGTCCCAAACATGTGTAAAATGAGCATTCTAAGTTGCTGGGAATCAATCTCATTTAAAATGCATGCAGTTCAGCCCAAATGAAGCATATTAATATTGTGCTTAAACATTTCTGCTGAAATCAGCAAGAGCTTAGACAATGGTTAACCTGGGATAGATTGTAATTGGTAATAGGACCACATATCAATTACAGCTTACTGTCAAAATAATAATCAGGTCTGCCAATAAAAATAATAGCTGGCAAGCTTGCACTGTTAAGGCCAGTTCTTGTGTTTGGGAGATCAAGAAAGTGACCCAAATTGTAATGTGTGTGTGTGTGTGTTGTGTATAAAAATGAGTATAGAGACTATGATGAATAGACAAATGTTAAACAGCAATTAAAAGAATGTATATCTACGAATGAATTTGAAAGGGGGAAAAAACTTTGCAAAATATATTCCTATGATGGCCTTTTCCGGCTGTTTTGAGTGTATTGTAGCAACTATAATCTAAAGATGGCTTAGTGCTGCGATTTTATCTTCTCACCTTACACAAATTTTAGTCATAGATATAATTTTAAGACAATCTTTTGCAGATGAAATATGCTTTCCCTGCTCCCACCGTGAAGAAGAATGGCATTTCAAGAGAGAGAAAAAATCTCTGTTAAGTTTTATACAAGACAACCTATATTTAGGAATCGGCTAGGACTGGCAAAAGTCTAGCTAGGGTTTATTTACTTTAAAGACAACTCCTCCCACCACTTTTTAAAGATTATCCTTCAGAGAGGATTGAATGTGACTGAGACGAATAAGATGATCACAGCAATAGAGGGAGTTGGACTTCTAGTTGGTATTCTTCAGATTCCTACCAGATGCATGGGGATTATAACTTCCTAGCCGGGGTGTCTTTGCAGGTCAAGTTTGAACATTGGTGTTTCCTTTCCTCCCAGGAGATCTCTCAGATAGATTGGCCTTACTTTCATGCCCAGGCTCATCAAGATTCCATACAATTCAAATTATTTAAATGGTGGACAACCATTTAAATATGAGCCAGCAGTGTGCAGCAGCTGCCAAAAAAGCCAACACAGTTCTAGGCTGCATAAATAGAGGGATAGAATCAAGATCACGTGAAGTGTTAATACCACTTTATAATGCCTTGGTAAGGCCACACTTGGAATACTGCATTCAGTTCTGGTCGCCACGATGTAGAAAAGATGTGGAGACTCTGGAGAGAGTGCAGAGAAGAGCAACAAAGATGATTAGGGGACTGGAGACTAAAACATATGAAGAACGGTTGCAGGAACTGGGTATGTTTAGTTTAAGAGAAAGAAGGGGAAACATGATAGCAGTGTTCCAATATCTCAGGGGTTGCCACAAAGAAGAGGGAGTCAAACTATTCTCCAAGGCACCTGAGGGTAGAACAAGAAGCAATGGGTGGAAACTAATCAAGGAGAGAAGCAACTTAGAATTGAGGAGAAATTTCCTGACAGTTAGAACAATTAATCAGTGGAACATCTTGCCTCCAGAAGCTGTGAATGCCCGAACACTGGAAGTCTTTAAGAAGATGTTGGATAGCCATCTGTCTGAAACGGTATAGGGTTTCCTGCCTAGGCAGGGGGTTGGACTAGAAGACCTCCAAGGTCCCTTCCAACTCTACTATTGTATTGTATTGTATTTCCTGTCATTTCCTAGGCTGAAAGTCTATGCTAGTGATAGCTTTAGGGTTGGGCTAGAAGACCTCCAAGTCCCTCCCAACTCTGTTATTCTATAATTCTATAACTGAAAGACTGGCTTGGTCTCAAAGCAATGCCATCTCAAAGGATACTTCTTGTTCAAGTACTCAGTAAAATGATCCTATGGTGATTCTAAACCCACAGCCAAGCTCCTGCTGTTGAGTCACAAAAGGAGGGAAGAAAACTGGGAGCATAATGGAAATTAAGATGGATTTGAAAAGTTTCTCTGGTCAGCTAAGCATTCACTAGGTATCACTCTTCTAGAGCAGGGGTGTCAAACTCGCATTGTCACGGCATCGTTATGTGATGTATTGGGACTTTCCCCCCTTCGCTAAACTGGGTGGGGGCGGGGCAGCCCATCTCTGCCATTTCCTGGGGAAATGCCCCACGTGCCCCACATGCACCTGCCATCCATGCTGAATGGCCACGCGGAGGCTGCTCCCGCAAACCCTAGCTACTGTACCCCTTCTCTTAGTAGTGGCCGCAAAAAGAGTAGCAGGCCCAGTAATGCTAGGGCTGGCAAGAGTGTGCCAGAAACAGACAGAACTTCCAACCCTCTCTGGATCAGCTGATCTGTGGGCCAAGGTTAAGAGGCCTCCTGCACCTCAAAAATAATAAGACCTCCCGAAAATAAGGCCAAGCGCTTATTTCTGGGATAAAAAGAAAATAAGAGCCTGTCTTATTTTTGGGGAAACATGGTACATGTTCCACAAATACTGTACATGCTCTTTTGTATGTGCTATTTTCTATATGGAAGACTTTGAATATTTCATTCTCTAAGCCGGCTGTTCCACAGTGGGAACCATACAAATCTATGGCTAAAATGTTTCACACACCTGAATTATGTGTGGCTTGCTATGTAGATACTAAGAAAATTATTTCAATGTGATTTCAATAAAAGAAAATACCAGTCCAACTCAGGGGTGGGGTCCTGCCAGTTCTAACATCTTCTATAGAAGAGGTTCCACAAATGTACAGTGCCGTTTACAACCGGTTCCAGCTCCCCCCCCCCGCCCATCCGCCCATCATCAAGATGAAGAGAGAGAGGAGGAATTCTGGGAGTTGAAGTCCATAAGTCTTAAAGCTGTCAAGTTTGAACACCCCTGGGGTTTTTTTTCTAAAGGATTAGGGGTGCAAGAGTCTTGTAACTTGACAGCTTGAAGACTTGCGTGCTTCAAATGCCAGAGTTTCTGAGCCAACATTTTGGTTGCTAAGCAAGAGTGCTGTTAAGTGAGTTTCACCACATTTTACAAGTTGGCCACTCCCACCCAGTCACATGGTCGGCAAGCCACTCCCACCTGGTCACATGGCCAGAAAGCCACTCCCACAAAGCAGGCCACACCTACAGAAGAGGTTCTAAAAAAATTTGAAACCCATCACTGGTCCAACTAAGTCTTTGTGATGGTATTCAGAAATTTTGAGCAAGCTGCCTCTGTGACAGATGCACATTAAGATTATTAAGGACTGTAACACCATTTGGTCCAATTATTTCTTAAATGTTTCAGCAACTGCATGATGGGGAGTTCTTCAGAGAAATCAAAACAACAGCTGCTATTTCTTGGTTACAAAAATAAATTATAAGCAGCTAGTTCCAGAAAAATAGAAGATGATTTGCATTAATTAGATAAATGTCTCAGAGTCAAATCCTCACTTTGCCAGATGCACTTCTTGTCTATTTACAATGGATTGATATGAAGTTAACACCTATTTGTTTCAACCCACATAACTAAAATAAACTGCAGCCAAATAATTACATAATAAAGCCATCAACGAATCACAAATGTTTTCCCAATCTAGAGAGTAACCAAGAATATGTTTCTAGGAGCAAGATTTCTGTGAGTCAGAAGAAACATCAAACTCGGTTTTGCTTCACTATCACGAAGCAAAGAAGAGTCATCAACATCTTTGTACAATACTTTGAACATTTTAGGAGTGATTCTAGATAAACATTTGAGAATGTATTTATGCATATGATATTGATACACCCACTCTTCATTTGGTGACTGAGTTCCATTTCATTGACCAGGTCTTTAAGCAAAATGGTCATAAATGAACATGCGATTGAGAAAGGGAGAGGGAGAGTAAGAGGGAGAGGGAGGGAGGGAGAACAAGGGAGAGAGAGAATGATGCTGTAAAAATCAGTGATAGTTCTACCCGTTCAGATAAAAATTTCATACTACCTTCACTATTACGTTTATTGTTGTCAGACCTATAAAACTTGGTTATAAAGGTTCGCATTGACCAGAATTTTTTAAAATTAATATTATTTCCCAAATGGTCGCTAACTGAGATAGGCACTAAACAAGCAATGGGGTAATGACTCTTCTCTCATTCTCTCCTCAAGTGTCTGTTATCTTCAGAAAGTATCTCTAGGGAAGAATGTACAGCACTTTTTCTAAATGAAACCAGTGTAACATCTGCAGTTACAAAGCTGTGTCTAGTCCTGTGGACATGGCATCTTTAAAAAAGCATCAAAACCAGGGGTTTAGAAGAAGTTCCACAAATCTACAGCGCCGTTTAGAATCGGTTCCAGCTCCCTCCCCCCACCACATCATCAAGATGAAGAGCGAGAGGAGGAATTCTGGGAGTTGAAGTCCAGAAGTCTTAAAGCTGTCAAGGTTGAACACCCCTGGGTTTTTTTTCTAAAGGGTTAGGGGTGCAAGGGTCTTGTAACTTGACAGCCTTAAGACTTGCGTGCTTCAAATGCCAGTGTTTCTGAGCCAACATTTTGGTTGCTAAGCAAGAGCTTTGTTAAGTGAGTTGCACCACATTTTACAAGTTGGCCACACCCACTCAGTCACATAACTGCCAAGCCACTCCCACTTGGTCACATGGCTGGCAAGCCACTCCCACAAAGCAGGCCACACCTACAGAAGAGGTTCTAAAAAAATTTGAAACCCAGCACTGATCAAAACATACAGTATATATAATATAGTATCCTTCCCTCAGTGCTAAGGGAGTCATACGTCAAACTGTAGATCGCATTGTGACTGGCAGTAAACTGCGGGCATATACTGATGTAGGATCTGATTTTTTTTCAATTTTATTAACAAACATGTAAAATACACACACACAAAACTTAGACGTACAACACATTTACACAATGCAATACGAACAGGAGCTTCCTGTTCTTTCTAGTAGCAATTATCAATCAATAGTGCTCACCTTATATTATTTCCAATTCAATTGTATTTCATTTGGGTTTCACCATTCTTAACTTTCTTATTTTACTCATAAGTATTATTTTTGAGTTTTGTTACATTCCTTCATTGATTCTTGTTTCTTTCCTCCATCCACTTATACCATTTATCCCATATCTGGTAGAATTCTGATTCTTCTTTTCCCTGAATTTCTTTAGTTAGTTTGTCCATTTCAGCACAATCCATAACCTTTCTTATTATTTCATCTTCACTTGGAGTTAGTTTGTTTTTCCATTTCTGGGCAAAGGCAATCCTTGCCACCGTAATTATATGTAGTATTAAATACTGGATTTCTTTTTTGTATTTCGCAGACATTATTCCTAATTCCTGATTTTTTTTTAATATGAACAATGCTGTGCTTCAATGGTTAGATGGCCTAGACATTGATATTGAACATAGATCCTTTTAACATTTATATTTTATTAGGCACCACTAATCTAGTTAAATGTTAATTTATATTGCTAGTCCATGTATGATATGCCCTATTCTAAATAAATAAAATCTTGCCAACTACTTTGCACTGTAAGAATTTCTAGGCCCTCCATTTATCATAAGTGCTATGGTAACTTTTGGCTAAAAGTTTTATCTGTGTGTAAAAGGTTGTGATTTAACACAGATGTATAAAGAAAAATCCGAGGAGTTCTAGAGGAAATGATAACTAATGCTTCAACTGAAAGGATTTTCCTTCCTTGTGAAGCTGTCAACTTCTATGGTTAACTAAAACAGACATGAGTATTCCAGGGATATAAGAAGAAAAGATTACTTTTAAAGTGCAGCAGGACATTGTGCCTGGAGGTTGAATTTGGAATGGGAGGGAGATCAGTAAAGCCTAGTCAGTGGGTCATTTTATTTCGGTCATTGACTTTCAAAATAACATATCTGTGAAAAACAGAGTCGCATTTAATTCACTGAATATTAATGTAGCCTATGCGCCATAGAAATTGACTAGAAGAAAACGAACTATAAAATCTTTTGGTAATACAACTAAAATTATATGTTTAAGAAGCTTAGGCCTAAAAATTAAAATAGTAAGACATTTTGCTATTGGAATAAAGCAAATAGAATAGTAGAATGTTACCAAACTAAAATATAGAGCCAATATAAAGCAGAAATTCATGGAAAAACTGTAATATTAACAATATGTCTAGAGAAAATGAGGTGATGTAGTATATAAAGAAGAAGAATATATAAAGGGGTGATTAAGGTTTAGAAAGTTAGAATCCAATTATAAAGATTATTTATCTACATTATTAAAGACTCTGGAAACTATTATATTGAGAATAAGTTAGAGCTACAAAATATTATAAAATAGTGACTAAACGAACAGCTGCCTCTGAAATGGTTGCAGGAGAATGCTTAAGAAGGCTTTGAAGAGATATTATGGTGTTCTGCACAAACCATGGATCAGTATTTGGCTATCGCCATTGAAGTTGAATTAGATTGATTTAATAGTAACAATTTGAGATAGAAGGAATTTTTCCTACAAGAGTGCCTGGTGATGAATGGGAAGAGGAATTTCTGGCAAGCAATTGCAGACAGGGAACAGTACAATACAGAACATAGAATAATACAATTGGACAACATAATATGTTTCAGTATTTCAATTGTCTTCCTCTATTTAGGATTTATTATGTGACTGATGAATCTGACGTATCTGGCCCGATGAAGTACAGGTAATCCTCAGCTTATAACCACAACTGAGCCCAAAATTTCTGTTGCTAAGTGAGACGGTTGCGAAGTGAGTTTTGCCCCATTTTATGATCTTTCTTGCCACAGTTGTTAAGCGAATCTGGTTTTTCCCATTGACTTTGCTTGTCAGAAGGTCACAAAAGGTGATCACATGACCCCAGGGCACCACAACTATCACAAATATGAGTTAGTTGCCAAATGTCTGCATGTTGATCATGTGACCACAGGGATGCCACAACAGTCGTAAGTGTGAAAAATGGTTATAAGTTACATTTTTTCAGTGCTGTTGTAACTTTGAACGGTCACTAAAGGAACTGTTGTAAGTCGAGGACTACCTCTATCAGTAAAGGCTTTTATTGTGAATTTTCTTTCCTGTCTTTCTCTCTCTCTGTCAAAAAAAAAGGTGTTCTTCCTTTTCTGGCAATGGGGCAGCTTGGACAATCCCAAGCTGCCCCATTGAGTTCATGAAGATGAGGAAACAGCCTCATGTTGAGAACTCTGTTATGTTATGTAACACTTGGCGGTGAGCCCACAGTGTTTAGCACACACACACTCATATTGATCATGTTGGGTGAGGCTTTTGCTAGATATATGCTCAATATGTTATTGAACCTCTGGCAGGCAAAGTATGTTACTATATCTTCCCCAGGAGATTTTCCAGCTGAACTGCAAATACACTGGCGCCACTGATCCCATCAAGACAATGTTGTGCCTGTAGCTGGTAGCAAGAATTAGCTGACAGGGCGTTCTTAATGAAAATATCTGAAACTAGGGCTTCATTTCCAGTTATGTAGCAGCCAGGGAAATATAAAATCCTGAAGCACAAAATGTTTCCAGTGTGAATGTATATATGCATGCCTTTGCGTGCTTTAAATGGCAATTTACAGAGTGCTCCTCTCTTCATAACTGATATGAAGAGATATGCCCTTAGGAAAACCTTGAGTGAAAAAGCTAAGCCCCAGGAATGAAAGGGTTAAAATAAAAAATGAGTTTCTCTTAGTCGGAGCAATTCAGCCCTGCTTTATAGCATCCATCTTGCATTCTGTAGAAGCAATCATCCCTGTCAAAAGGAATAGGATCCTACTATGACTCAAAGATTTCTTTTCTATTCGGTCAACACAGTGAAGGATATTTGAACCCACAGAATCTCCCTTGTTAGCACCCACTGGGGTCAAATTAACAAATGTAGTCTGTTAATGGGAATTTTTAATTTTTTTTACCTCATAGTAGGTGTCGTGGTTACCACCTAAGAATAAAAAGCAATATGAATAGACCATAAAAATGCATTACAGCGGTACAGTTCTATTCTGTCTTTTCAAATGTTAAAACAGCTTCATCCTGACAGACCAAGCCATTTTGGGCAAATGTTTCCAGCCTTAAGCAAATCATATACAACTGCAGAAGCATGACGTGGTATTCACCAGGCAATACATTTCTGAATGTGCAAGTCTATTTTTCTTATTAAGACAATTTGTGGGGGTTGCACAATATAGTAAACCTATATTGGGAGAGTGGTGGAATTAATAACTAGATCCTCAAATATGCCTGTTCATGAGTAACTTTTTCCCAGCCAGGGCTTATATTTAGTGTATTTACAGTGCAGAAGCAGCACTCCCCACAAAACCAAAAAGCAGACTAATATGATGGTTTGAATCTTTAGACAAATATGGAGCTACAGGAGTGGCTTTAGGCTAGTCATTCTCTCTCATCCTAGCTATTTCACAGGATTGTAATTGCAGGTACAAATCAATGAAACATTCTCCTATTAGTCCACAGAAACAAGAATGCAAGAATCAAATACTGCAATCATTATCAATGATAATGCTGCATTTATTTCTACCCATAGATTTTATAGTTTTTAAGCTGCGTGATATTTGAACAATGGTATTTGCATAATGCACTGATCCAGAATCCTGGAGGATATATTCTTCCAACATATAGCTACTTCCATATATTTAAAAACTCTCTCTCCTATTGCATTAAAATTATAATTCCAGGGGGGTTCTGATCTAAAAAGATCTCGGAATTGGTTTGTCAGACAGGGTTCATGTGCTATTCTACAGAGCTACATCCCCCACATCTGTCCAGACTCCAGACTGGAGAACTTACGGTTGATTCCTGAACTGCCAACCTTTCTGATTGACAAGCTCAGCAGCCACTGAGCCACTGCATCCCTCTGCAGGAAAATACTGGGAAGGGGGAAAAAAAGTAATACATGACATAAAAGTAACCATACTCTTATTTTCTCACACAAACATGAATGCATGTATGATATTTATCATGTATATGTACCAATACATGAATGATATGATCTCTCTCTCTCTCTCTCTCTCTCTCCCTCCCTCCCTCCCTCCCTCCCTCTCTCTCTCTCTCTCTCTCTCTCTCCTCTCTCCCTCCCTCCCTCCCTCCCTCTTTTACTTTTAATGGAATATAAAGTTTTTTTTTTAATGGAATATGGTTCTATACTTTTAAAAGCAAGTTAATTCTACCACACTCTTTCACCATGTTCTGCTTTGGAGCTTGGGCAGCTGAAAGTTCGCATTGGAATTTTTATTCCTTTCAATGATTTGAATTCAGTTTTGGGGGACTGTTCACTTCAGAAATGCAGCCTTTATCAAAACCCACTTCGTTCTGAAGGCATCCTCCCCATTCTCAGCCCACAATTTGGCTGGGACCTTAAAGATAATTTGCTGCTTCTGTTTTACATCTAGATTTAGCACATTAGAAAATTGTGCCACCCTCTCTGGAGGCCGTAAAGCTTTCAATTCAATTCCTTTGTCTCAGGGATTTAAACACTGTCATAGTTATAAATCATCTGCATTTTGCAAAGTTGCAGGCATCAGGGAAAGCAATTATTGGGGGTGGGGCTGGACTTTGCAATCTTCTCTCTTTTTCAACATCTTGCTGTTGAAGATAGTTATAAATATCATTCCATGAGGCCACATATTGGAAGGGCTATGTTTGTGTATGTGTGCTTTGCATTCAGATCAGTGTAAGGTCAATCAACAACCATTAACAGGAAGTGGATTTTGTTTACCTGCTATAGCTAGAACTGCTAATATTTTAAATTATGCCTCCATTCCTCTGTTGTAGTTTATAGACAGCAATAAATGGAAAAACCAGAAACGAGAGATTTGGAGGATGTACAATATAGGCCAGAAGACACACAATATTGATTTCCAAATGAAAGGAAATATTCACAATTAAATATACTGTACATCCTGTGACGCTAGCAAATAATGGTACAATGACAAAACAAATGCACCTAGCTAGAAGTAAAATAAAACTTAAATTGCATGGGGATCATAAACAGCAAAAACTGCTTTTTCTCGGGCCATTTAGACTTGAGAGGCAAAACCTGTGGGTATTTTATATATTCAGATCAAACATTTATTTATTAACAGGCTTAACCAATTCATAATGTGTGAGTTAGAAAGAATGCTAATAGGTTTTTCTATTTTCAGCATTTAGATAACATTATTTTTTCATCATTCACACTCAAGGACTCCAACACAGAATCATTATTTTTCAAGAAGGTTGATACTAGAGGGGGGGAAAATTTCAATGAACCCACTTGAGCAGAGATTATGTTTTTTGGAACAATAAAGAGCTGGTTAAAAAACCAAGGTCACTGTGACCTTGATAATTTTTCAAGCATCTGCCCCTAAAGTTGTTGCTTTAGTTGAATGGCTTCTTCTTGTTTATGTATCCCTGGGTTCTGTGAAGTTCATTGATCAAGTATCATGCAGTATAAAATTGATAAAATCACTGTCTGGAAACAGGAACAAGAACATCAAACATACAAGTAGCATTTGTGGTTGCTTCTGCAGGACATTGCCCTAAACAAAGAAGGCTATCACAAAATTGGATGAAATTCGTTGTGTTACCAAAAAGAGTGCTTACTATGAAAAAATACACAGAAACTTAATATTACTCTAGAAACCCAACATTTGTACAAAATGTCTAGTCTAGGAAATGCAAAGCTTTTGAGACCTGAGCTGGATGATTTGAATATGATTAAAATGCAACCAAATAGAGGTAGTCCTCAACTTACGACCACAATTGAACCCACAATTTCTGTTGCTAAACAAGAAAGTTGTTAAGTGAGTTTTGCCCTATTTTACAACCCATTTTCTTGCCAAAGTTGTTAAGTGAATCTGGCTTCCCCATTGACGTTGTTTGTCAGAGGGTAATCACATGACCTTGGACATTGCATCCCTCATAAATATGAGCCAGTTGCCAGGAAGCTGAATTTTGATTCCTTGACCATGGGGATGCTGCAACAGTCATAAGTGTGAAAAACAGTCATAAGTCACTCTTTTCAGTGCCATTATAACTTCAAACAGTCACTAAATGAACTATTGTAAATTGAGGTTTACCCGTATATACCGTATTTTTCGGAGTATAAGACACACTGGAGTATAAGATGCACCAAGGTTTTTTTTTTATATATAACAAAGTTTTATTGGTTTTTTTAGTATTTTGCAAAGGAAAAAGGTAGGGGAAAGGTTAAAAATTTTGACAACTGCAGTGTGCGGTAGGTGCGACCCCCCTCCATACTCATAGTATACATTTGCACATAATTCATTATTAAGTAAATAACAATATATAGTCAGCATATAAATTCAGTTGGTAATTTCGATCAGTTTATGTCAGGTGGATTTTCTTACTCATTTTTGTGATCTGAGCTTTCTCAGTGTTGCCCCATCTCCCCCAGCCAACAGGGCTCCGGCCCCTCCTGTGTCCTGTGTGAAGGATTATCAGGTTTTGTATTGTATTGTTTTGTATTGTATTGTTTTTCTAGGAGTAATTTGTTTTTTTCCATAAAGGCCTGTGCCTCTATGAGTGTGTTAATTCTAACTCTTGTCTCCTCCCAGAATATTAGCATACCTTCAGGCATCAACCATCTAAACCACACCCCCTTCTGGTATAATTTATTCGCCAATTGCGAATAACTTTTTCTTTTTTCCCTCACTTTCTTGGGGATCTGTTTCAGAATGGTTATCTCCTTATCTTTGTATGTCAGGGCTTGCCCCCTTAGTGCGCTCAGAATTTCATCTCTTGTGCTTTTTCTGAGGAATTTAATGTGTACTTCCCTGGGAACATTGTGTGTTCTAGCATAAGCTGAGTTTACTCTATAAACCAGGTCTATTTCCCACCCCATCTGTTGCTTCTCTTTCTGGGTGTAGTCAGCCAAAATGTTTGTCATGATGTCCCTTATGTTTTCATCATCTGTCTCTATCACATTTTGAAATCTAAGATAAAAAGACATTCTCTCAAACTCTATTTTCATCTGCTGGGTGTCAAGTTCTTTGTTTGCCCATCTTGCCCTGCCAGCTTCGGGTTTAGAGGCAAAAAATAAAGTTTTCAAAGTTCAATGTTCCCAAAGTTTCCAGATCATCATTGTTTTAAGGTTTAAATCCGAAAATTCGCTTAGTAGGGGCGTGACATCATTGGTTGGCTCTCCCCCTCCTCCTCCTTCCCCTGGGGCTAAGAGCTAAATCGTTTCCAGCTGCCTGTCCAAGGGAGGGGGGGAAATCCCCGTCCCTCCAGCCGCGCCTCTCCGATTCAAGCCGAAAGCAAAGTTCAAACAGCTGACTTTCCTGTTAAAGTTATTAAGGTTGTTAAAGGGAATGGAGGAAGTTCACGCCTCACCGCACCGCAGCCGCATCCTTCTATTCTCTTTTTCTCCGATTAGCCTCACAGCGAAGACGCCGGAGCGTCTCCCCTTCGTGCTCCCCGGTGCCTGGAGCGAAGCAGGGGGGCCCCGCTGGCCGCCGCCAATCCAGGGATCCCCTGCAGTGCTGCCCCTCTGGCAGGACGCCTCTGTGGGGCGTCCTGTGCCCCCCAAGGAGTGGGAAGCCCAAGGGGATGCGTGGGGCGAGCAACGCTTGCCCGTCGCCATCAGCCGCCGGAACCGGAAGTCAAGATGCACCAAGGTTTTGAAGAGACAAATAAAAAAAAAAGTTTTTTCACTCTGCAAACCTCCCAAAAGCGGCCCATTTTTTGTGAAAACGGGCCAGTTCCCTCCCCCCAAAAGGCATAAATAGCCTTTAGGGGGCTTGCAGAGTGCTCCTGGCCCGGGGGGGGGGGGAGGGTGGAGAAACAAGCAAAAAATGGCCTGTTTTTCATGAAAACTTGCCCATTTTTTGTAAAAAAAAAAAAAGAGGCATGGATAGCCTTTAGGAAGCTTATAGAGTGCTCCTGGGGGCTGGGAGGGGGTAAAGTTGAGCCAAAAACAGGCCACTTTTTGCTCATTTCTGCCCTCCCCAGCTCTCGGGAACTCTCTAAAAGATTCCTACAAGCTATGCACGGCCATTTTGGTGAAGGGGCATAGTTTCAGGAGGCAAAAAATGCTGTATTCAGAGTATAAGACGCACCCAGATTTTCAGCCTCTTTTTTGAGGGAGAAAGGTGCGTCTTATACTCTGAAAAATATGGTAAATTGATGTAGAAACAAAGCAGAACAAAACTTCTACAGTAGTCAGAACAATAGTAATATCAGAAAAAAGATACAGCCTTCACTTAAGTCTCTGCAGAATGGGACTTCTGCTTCATTAGAACTGGGGGGGGGGGAACTGTCATAAGTGTTCCATGGGTTTCCTTATGCTAATATTCTGCTCTACTTTCTTTCTCTCCCACCAAAGATGGAGAATTTCTATAATTTTAAAACTACAGATTATAACCCTTTTGTTTATTGCTTATTGTTACTGAAGAATACCGGTGGTTCCGTGTATTGATGGAATTCAGCAGGAAACAAATATTCATATCCCCTTCCCTACTTCTATTTTTATCATTTCAGCTAAAAGTTTCAAAGAAGAACAAAGAAAAAACATAAATGATGCTCTTTTATCAATGTAGGGCAGACACATTGTGTACAAACTTTGAAGCTCCCCAAAACATCAAAAGTCTATCTTATAAAAGCAACATTTGGAAAGGCCAGATGTGATATGAGAAAAACGAGATAGAAAAGAGGGGATAGAAATCCGTATGGGGCTTTCTAAATCTGTCATGAGAATTTTGAAATTGTTTGAGTTCCCAAGAGAAGAAAAGATAGCTGAGATCTCAACAGAGATCAGACTGAACATTTCCTTTTTAAAAAAATGTTTTTATAAAACATTTTTTCCATTTTTTAGACACAAATATCATCTTTGAAACATTTCCACATCGATAAGCCTCCATTATATTCTTTTTATCCGTACATGTATACCTTTATACACAATATTGCCAAAAGCTCACCCATCCACATAATCAGACTCAGTTTTGAGCGAATACTTTTGGCAATATAGTCAGTCAGTCAGTCAGTCAGTCAGTCAGTCTGTCTGTCTGTCTGTCTGTCTGTCTGTCTGTCTGTCTATCTATCTATCTATCTATCCATCCATCCATCCATCTATCTATCTTTTCAATACATTTTTCATCTACTAATATGGTAATTTATACTTATATTTCTTCTATACATATTATTCTTTCAATGTACTTATTTCTATGCAATAAATCTTATATCTTTCTATGTACATATATTCTTCTTATAACTATTATTGTGTACTATTTTATATACAATTTACATTTTTCTCCCTCTTATTAATTACGCAGATTTATGATTGTTTTCTAATTTTTTAATCTTTTTTCCTTTAAAGCTTTCTTATTCTTTGCATCTTTCCTCTATTTGTATCATAAATTCCATACTAAGTAATACTCAGATTCTTCTTTTTATTTCTTTTGTAAATCTCTCCATTTCAGCGCATTCTAATACCTTTTTTTAAAATCACATTTTCTTCTGTTGGTATATTTTTGTTTTTCCAATTTTATGCCTATATGATTCTTGCTGCAGTTATTACATGCAGTATTAAGTATTAATTTTTCCCCTCATGATTCCCTGTAATTATCCCTAATAAAAATAGTTCTGGTTTTAGTTCTATTGATTGTGTGGTTATCTCTTCCAGCCAGTTTTTTATTCTTATCCAATATTTTTTTGCTGCTGTACACATCCACTACATAAGATACAATGTTCTGTGGGCCTGGCTACATTTCCAACAATCCAGTGAACAGTTTGGAAACATTTTCGCTATTCTCGGTGGTGGTAATTGCCATCTGTAGAAAATTTTGTACATGTTTTCTCTGTATGTCGTTGCCATTGTTAGTTTGTAGCTTATTTCCCAGACGTTTTCCCATTTCTCTAATTCTATGTTGTGTCCAAAATTTGTTGCCCATGTTATCATGGTCTCTTTCACTACTTCTTCTTCCATTTAAAATTGCAATAGGTAATGGTATATTGTTGTTATTTGTAAAATCCATCTGTTTCTAAGTCCTTCTTGTATCTAGACTGTATCTACATGCATGGCCATTAGTCTATGTCCATTCCCTATTTTTTAATTCTTGTCTTGTTTTTAATTTCTCCTGATTGTCCAATAAACCTTCATATATTATTATTTTATTTATATCTAGTATGTTTGGATAGATTAGTGCTTCCATAGTCGATAATCAAATTGGGACTTTATTATAATGATTTCTTTTAATTTTTTGCAATAGAACATTTCTAATTTGATGCCTTTGGTAGTATCTGTATTTTATTTTTCCTATCCCAAATGAAAGCATGCCGAGCTGAAAATTTCCAAACAAGATATCATCATCAAGATATCATCAAGAGCCATCATCCAAACACATCTCAAAATCAGATAGAAATTGGTTTTGATTTCCATCTACAAATAGTTGCATTTTTTATTTGACATGGATAGTAATTCATGTTACAGAGAGAGCCTTCATCAAAAAACTAAGCCATATAATCTGCACATCTGAACAGTTCAGTCAAAATATTATTTTCAAAACACATCCCAGCTTCTGCAGGCCTTTTAAGCCTCCAGTGCTAATGAACATAGACAAGAATAAAATGAACCTCATTCAAAGCAATAAATAAAACAAAAGGTCACCCAAATGCCTACATATGCTTGCACTGCTGCTATTAATTGGCAATTGCTTTGCTAAAAGCGAAAGAAACATGTGAACCAAGATTGGGCCTCAGAGATACTAATGGTGGTGGAAGCTGTTGCCGGGGTAACCAAGGAGACAACCAACCAAAAGAGTTATTAATTTATATGAGCATAAGCATGTCTGACATTGAATAATGCAAGTTGACTCCAACAATCCCAGGATTCTTTTCTGAATCTGAAGCAATGCAGCCAACCCTTTAGCCATATTTAGTTGGATGGGCTCTTTAAAAAAACCTTTTGCTTTGTTCAGAGACGCATTAAAAAAGACAGAAAGATCGATGATCACAAGAAGTCAGGAAGAGTAAACTAATAGATAGTCCTTTCTTCTGAAAAATGTTCAACATGGGGTAAGGATAAAATAAGGAAGGAAAAATACCCTTTAAATGAGAACATGGGTTATGAACCAAGGAAAATTGGAAATTGTCAATGCACAGATGAAGTATACCAAATGAATAAGTTAACTTAAGTGGAGAGTGGGATGGGATTATCATAAAATTATGATATTTTATTTATTTTATTTATTTTCTTCGAATTTCTAGACCACCCCCTCTCCCGAAAAGGACTCGGGGCGGTGTACAGTCCACACAACAAACAATAAGTATCAAATACAAATATAAATACAGATATAAATACACATAAGGAGGAGGTTAAAAATTTAAAAAGAACTGTACGGAAGAATATAAATCTGGTTCTAAAAACCCTAAAATCAGTTAAATTTAAAACCGTACCCTATAAATAACCAGGTAAGAATATGTTTCCAGGAGGTAACAGTTGTCACAATTATAATTATGCCAGGCCAGCTAATCGAAACAGGTGAGTCTTCAATTTTTGTCGGAAGGAGCGGAAGTCTGTGGTGGTTCTGATATCGGGGGGGAGGTCATTCCAGAGGGTTGGGCCCATCACAGAGAAGGCCCTACTCCTTGGCGTCGCCCGCTGGCATTGCCTAGTGGACGGCACCTGGAGAAGCCCCTCCCTGTGAGAGCGGATTGGCCGCAGGGATGTATGTGGGAGGATGCGATCCCGCAAGTAACTAGGTCCTGTGCCATGGAGCGCTTTAAAGATGGTAATCAGGACCTTGAAACGCACCCGAAAAACTACAGGTAGCCAGTGCAGCTCGCGCAGGAGAGGTGTTACATGGGAGTATCTAGAGCTCCCCATGACAACCCGCACGGCCGCGTTCTGGACTAGCTGCAGTCTCCGGGCGCGTCCCAAGGGAAGCCCCATGTAGAGAGCGTTACAGTAGTCTAGGCGAGACGTCACCAGCGCATGAGTGACTGTGCATAGGGCATCCCGATCCAGAAGGGGGCACAATTGGCGCACCAGGCGAACCTGGTGGAACGCCCCCCTTGCCACGGCTGCCACATGAATGTAACATTACATTTCTGTTCAGCAGTCAGTAAATGAGGATTACATGCAATCTCTTTAGCACATATATGCTTAGGATGGATTAGAGAAAGCAATTATGTTCAATAAGGCTGAATGAAAGAAACATGAAGACGATAGATAATGCGTGGGGATAGAACCAAAGAAGATACTTGGATGCCTTTTCAAAAAGCTGCAAAGTATTAATGATGACAGATTGTGAACATTTATCCTGGAAGTAAACTTGTCTCAATAGCACCAAAGTACAAAATTCTTCATGTGCAATCAGTATCACTTTGCAAGTTTTAATTAAATCTATATAATTAAATCTATAAAATTTTGCATATATAAAAAAAGAATTTGTGAGTTATTTCATTTATATTTAGAGGTACATTATTTAAATTTGTTATATTTAGAATTGTAAGAAATTTAATAGAAACATGTGTTCCATGTGAGAGGGGAAAAAAGAAATGTCACTTGTAATGCAACACCTGCTGTGCATAGTTTGTCTTATAAATAATTCTTAAAGTTTTAAGAACCATTGTCTGATTCATTACGATCAACATTATAATCAAAGGTTTTTAATTGACCAATATATTAACTGATTAACTATTATATTTAAATCAACCATTGTTGTCCTCTTCCACTTTAAAATTCACAGAATTTCTATTAGAAAGGTTTACTTTTAAAGTGCTGTTTTAACTGAAAGGCAAAAAACCAACAGGAACAGCTGTTGTCTTCATCACATTTAATAGATCCAAAGATTGTCAATATGCAACATGTTGAATTTACAAGATGTCCCATTCAACAGTGTCGTTCTCTTCATCACAGTGACACTGAACAACATAACAAAATACCTATTTATTTGGATAACATTCTTTTAAAGGAACATAATCCCAATGGTTGAAATACCTTAGGTCAGTAAGTGGGGGCACACAGAGAGGAGAAGCTTTGATAACTAGAAAATGAGAGAAAGAAATGGAAACAGCATGTGCAAGAAGGCCTATTATTGGGTTATATGACCCCAACTCCCAGCAATGTGAGGGAGTTATGAGTCTACATAAACCAGTTATATACGTTTTCAACTCGTTACTTTAGCTGAGGTACCTAAAATTAGGAAGGCCATCAAAATTAATAGTTAATGTTTGTGATGTGTACTTAGTTTGATTTCAAGGCTTTTGGCATTTCACTTTGGACTTTAAATTCTATGAGAGATGAGAAACAACACATTAAAATTCAGCATAATATTCCTTTTGAAACAAGAGAAATGCCAAAATTCCTCAAGGAAAGAATAGGAATTGTATCCTTGGAGATAATATAAAAAGAAATTGTTTTGTTTCTGATTTGTTGTTGTATTGTGGATAAATCTGTGGTTATATGTTGTGCTATAATAATAAAATATTATATATATATATATATATATATATATATATATATATATATATATATATATATATATATATATATATATATATATATATATATATATATAATATATATATATAATATAATATATAATATATAACTATATAATAATATATAACTATATAATAATATTTAATTTATAATAATTTAATATATAATAATAATAGAGACACAATGGTTCAGTGGCTAAGACGCTGAGTTGTCTATCAGAAAGGTCAGCAGTTTGGCGGTTTGAATCCCTAGTGCCGCGTAACCGAGTGAGCTCCCGTTACTTGTCCCAGCTTCTGCCAACCTAGCAGTTTAAAAGCATGTAAAAATGAAAGTAGAAAAATAGGAACCACGTTTGCTGGGAAGGTAACAGCGTTCCATGCACCTTCGGCATTTAGTCATGCTGGCCACATGACCATGGAGACGTCTTCGGACAGCTTTGAAATGGAGATGAGCACCACCCTCAAGAGTAAGGAATGACTACCACATATGTGCGAGGGGAACCTTTACCTATATGTTGTGCTAGAAACTGTCATTCCAGTTGTTGCTTTGCTTTGGGTCTCTGTGAAGCCAAAAGGAGGGAAAAAAATGCCATTTCAGTCAGAGGTAGTCCAAGGATGGAACAAATTCCTTTATTTCCAGAAAGCCAATCAGATATTTCTATCAACAATTCAAGGAGGCAGCAAATAATGAACAAAGGAAGAGTGAGAAAAAGTATATCCACAGTTGTATCTGCAGGGAGAGGGTTTAAAAAAAGGCAAGATAGTGCCCAGAACCAGGAAATCGAAGTCCCATCCCTTTTTTACATGTCACAAAGCAATAATACTCAGTCTGTTTTTTAGATTCAATCTGTCTTCCAGATTGCCTTTCTCCATGCTGAAGGGAACAGAAACTGATCACTCCATAATTTTCTCTGGGCAAAGAAAGGAAGTGAAGCTAGACTGAAGTGGACATGTAGTTCTCGACTTACAACCATTTGTTTAGTGACCATTTGAAATTGCAAGGGCACTGAAAAAAAGATGACTTAGCACTGGGTTTTTTTGCCAAAAACTTTTTTATTTATTTTTAATTTCCAAAACAAGCATAAAAATCCTCCTCCTTTACATCCTGTAGAAAGATTATCAGTTGGTTACAAACGGTTTTTGTGCATCTCTTGTACCGTCATCAAGTATAATTCATATTAACTCTAGTATCTTAACTCAAATGTTTATACATATTACCATCATCATACCTCCACTTTTATTTGACTATAATGGTTTAAACATCCTTCATCATGAAATATAGCAAAATTTAATACATAACCAAATACTGGCATTTCATTTACTTATTTATAAAATCCTCCATTAACATTAAATCCTTATATCCTATTCTAGCTAAGCATCCATAATATTTAATAACAAAGTTTTCTAATCCTCCTTTCCAGATCGCTGTTTACAATTTACATCCAATTTC
The DNA here is from genome assembly GCF_964273705.1 of Natrix helvetica. Taxonomy (NCBI): domain Eukaryota; kingdom Metazoa; phylum Chordata; class Lepidosauria; order Squamata; family Natricidae; genus Natrix; species Natrix helvetica. The sequence goes on from NC_138552.1 coordinate 93,756,723, forward strand.
CTTATATTATACCAATACATATATATATATAGATTATTATTATTATTATTATTATTATCCATTCTTTATTTGGCTATATTCTATGTCACAACATTTTCCCCCTAATAATCAAAACTTAACTGTGTCTAATGTAGTTCTCTTTTTTATTGTTATTATTATTATTAACCTTTATATATAATATCAGGTATCATTCAATATTCATATCCAATTATTGCTTATCATAACACTACACATTGTAGACAGTATTATCATTATCAATTTTTTATTTAACTATACCTATTATCACAGGAGTTTCACTAGATTTAGCTAGTAGTTTTAAATTATACTATTCCATCTATCAACCTGTATCTTTCCAATAACAAAACAATCTTATGTCCTCTGCCATTTGTGGCATCAATCTTCTAAGCTTCTTCTTAATCAGCTTTGTATGGGCTGGTCCTAGCAACTCCTTGCTTATAAGATCTCTCATATAATCCTGATGCCCTCTTTCTGCTTCTTTATTCCACTTGTCTTTAGTTGTCAGCAGCAATTTCTCTTGCTTCTTTCGGGGATTTTGCGATATCCCCGAGTTCAGCAAGACTTATTCTTCCTGTTCAGTGTCTCTACGGGACAGTTTAGATCCGTTTGGACCCCCCAGTGGCAAAAGTGTCGATTGCGATCTCAGAGCATTGAGACCGCACATTGTGTCGTCGCAACTCCGCCCCCACCCCCCATAACTTAGCAATGTTATTCTCTTTTACAACCATTGCAGCATCTGCATGGTCACATAATCAAAATTTGGATGCTTGGCAACTGACATGTATTTATGACAATTGCACTGTCCCTGGGGTCTTCCAAACAACTTTTGCGATCCAGTGACAAGCAAAGTCAAAGGGGAAGTCAGATTCACTTTTAACAACTATGTTGCTGGCTTAACAACTGAAGTGATTCACTTAAAAACTGTGGCAAGAAAGGTCGTAAAATGGGGCAAAACTCACTTAACCATCTTGCTTAACAATGGAAATTTTTGGCTCAATTGTGGTCACAGGTGAGGGACTACCTGGGAAGTAGCCTTGAGAAGTATTGTGATCCCTGCCCAATTTCTGCAGTTCAGAAGTTCCTACCTATTTGTTATTTGTAGTAGTGAATTGCACAGGGAGCTATTAATTTTCTGAAGTTGAACGGTGCTTGTTTAATACATTTAGTCACTGCAATTCATTTATTACTAATGCCAAGCTTAATTCTAGTGGCAGTTGGCGTTTGCTTTTTATTTCAAATGAAGTAAATGTTTTTTGTGCCCAATAGCTGTCTCTTTTGAGCCCGTCCCAGGCAATTTACTTACAATCTAACTTGTTGGTCATTAAGGCCCCAGTTCTGCAAACAGCTTGCTAATTAAATCTCATCAATTTTGTCAGGGTTGAAGCAGACTCGCTCTGTTTAGAACTCTTCCTTAAACGCTTTTCTGAAGAAGTTTAAAAAAGGGCCAACTAAAACCTCTGCAAATATTCTGTGAAAAATACAAGTAGGGAAATATCAATGCCTAAAATGCAACTTTCATTATTCATTGTCAGGCAACCTTCTATTAATATGAATTAGTAACATTTATTTTTTTAAATAATCTATTTTATCTATCTATCTATCTTATCTATCTTATCTATCTATCTATCTATCTATCTATCTATCTATCTATCTATCTATCATCTATCTATTGTGTGTTTGTGTGTGCATGTTGCTCCAATGTACTGAAGTGCCAAAAAGAAAATGAAAGTTTGGAATATTTGTATTCACCTTTTTATTCAAGGTTCTTTCATCAATTCCCTCGTGACATTCATATGACAAGTAGAAAGTGAACTGCTTTAGGCAAGATTCCTGGATTACAAAGTAACTCTGGGAAGCTATGGAATTAAACACTAAATCTAGGACCAGAAGTGAATTAGTAAAGCAGGGTCATAGACTATATGTCTATAGACTATTTCATTAACCAAATTAAGAATATCCTCCAGAAATAAATATGGGAGAATTCTTTCATTACTTAATTTAGACCTCAGTGGACTTTCTACATTTGCGTGCTTTCTGAGATTTGTGTGGTTAACAGTTCCTGAAACTGCAAATTGCAGTGTTATTTTCTTGCTTTTGCCTCTTGTAATTATGTCAAGGTATGAATGGTATGTTTTGACAAGAATCCCACTCTAACAGCGTTCGTTTTTAAAGGAAAACACTGGCCCATATTAAGTGGCTCTGCTTAGCCCCATTTGCTAAAAATATCAGAACTTCACTATGAAATGAAAAGAGAATGGTCTGAGCAATGGTAATTATTTTTAAACTTAAGATAGGGGACTGTGCAGCTGTATAAAAATTATTGAAAATTGTAATACGTTAACATTATAAATCCATGGAAAATATTCTTGTGTGTGTAGAGAGAATGAAATCCAGTTTGGTTCTACTTAAGGCACCATGAAATCTGGCTAGGTGACTTTGGGCCCACAAAGTCATGTTTGGGTGACAACTCAAATGGTCAGTTTGGTTGATCCCAAAAAGTAGACCCTGCGGGAAAATGCTAGCAAGAAAAAAAAATCAGGTTTATGTAGCATTGCCATTCCTTTGTGATGAGAAGAAGAGCACAAATTGACCAAATGGCTCAATTAAAATCATATTTTTGAACTTCAAAAGCATAATTTTGTGTGGCTGAAGCTTTTATGCTTAGTGAGATCAGATGGTAGATGCCTGGCATTATTCTGAAATTTGCCTCCATGGTAATAAAACTTCAAAATAAGCACATACAAACCAATATCATAACTGATTCCTTATCTATAAGAATATCTGAAGAATATGTCTTAAAGAAATAATAAGTTCTTTTTCTGGAGAAAAGGATTCACTAGATTTGGCAATGGACAGCAATATCATATTAGGAGGAATCTCTAATAATATACCATAAGCATAAAACTCTTTTATTTGAGAGAAGCATATGAGAAGAAAAATAGAATGAAAACATAGCTGTTTATTTATAATATTTGCAATTGTTGTTTGATTAATGACTAGTAAATCTGGAATCTCAGATTTTGACAGCTGGGTCAAAATTCTATGTTTTTTTTTTATGTCCACACACGGCATCAGTCTAATATGAGAAATCTAAATGGAAATCTATATTAATGTTTGCGTGCTGGTCAGAATGCTGGCATTACTGACAACACTAGATACAGTGGTACTGTATCATTGTTAATGGGTTTCTGGAGGCACAACGAGTACTAAAAATGATAAGCACCAAACAAGCCACATGACTAACTTGTGATGCTTTGTTTTGGCTGGAGTCACAAGACAGCCAACACTGACAACTTCCAGCTTGTGCATCGGTACCAAACAAATGATGAGTATTGGGGCAAAAATTTTACATGAAAATGTGTTAAGTACCAAATTTGACAACTTTCAAAGCAGTGGAGTATTGAGGTACCACTGTAAACCCAAAAAGACCAAGCAATAGAATGTGCTTGTTGCCAAAGTTCTATCAATCCAGATGGCACCCTGGGTCAATGGTTACAGTGATCCATGTCAGATCTCAGACTTTGGAGAATTCCATGAGCTGAGCAGCCTGTGGAAAAGCAATTGTGGAAACCATGGCTCACCAAAGAATATACAGCAAAGAGCCAGTTTGGTCTAGTGGTTAAGACAACACACTAGAAAAAGGGAGAATGTGAGTCCAAATCCCATCTTAGCTATGAAAGCCAGATAAGTAACTTTGAGCCAATCACTCTCTCTCTCATCCGAACTCACTATCAGTGTTCCGAGTAATGCATCTAAAGAAATCAGAACTCCAAGGCAGGCAGTTTGTTCAAAGAACATGTTTATTGGATACATCATATTGGCACAGCTAGTGAAAAGCCAACTCTAAAGTTTTCCACCCTAATAGCATATGTTAGATATTAACACTAGCTACCAGAGTTTCCACTCTGGTCCTCCGATCCAAGCGGTTCCTTAGGCGGCATTACAACAGACTCTGAAAACTCATTACGCACCCAAACCATCGAGGCACGTTCGCTGCCATGAATTCAACGTGCGAAATCAACAGGAGGGAGAATCCATCAACCAATATGTTGCGGCCCTGCGAAAAGCAGCAACATATTGCAAATTCCGTGACCTGGACGACCAAATTTTAGACCGCTTAATCTGCGACGTGCGGGACATTAATCTGCAGAGACGTCTGCTAGCCAGATCAAATATGTCTCTGCAGATCGCACTTGATGAGGCCAGGGCATCCGAATCTGCAGACAAGTCTATGGAAGCATTACAGCACCAACACAAGGTGCCACAAACCATGCATTTGCTGCGGTCAAGCACCTTCTGACTGCTGACTCCCTGCTGGTTCACAGCCAGACCCTGCCGCTGGTGTTAACTTGCGATGCATCCCCTTTCTACTCGCGAACCTTATCTTCCGCTGAAAGAAACTACAGCCAAATGGACCGAGAGGCTTTGGCTGCAGTAGCGGGAGTCAAAAGGTTCCACGAGTACCTTTACGGCCGAGACTTCGAACTTGTGATGGATCACAAACCATTGTTGGGACTACTGGCTGGGGACTGACCTACCCCGGTATCTTTGTCTCCGCGCATGACCAGGTGGACTGTTTTCCTGGCTGCTTACTCCTACAAACTGGTTCACCGCCCTAGTTCCACGTTGGGACATGCTGACGCTTTGAGCCACTGTCCCCTACCTGAACTGCTGGCCGACCCCACTCCCGAGATACCGGTCCTACTTATTGACTGCCTGGATTCTGTACCTGTCTCGTCCAATGACGTTGCCCATTTTTCTGCTAAGGACTCCACTATCAACCAGATTTTGAACTGGGTATGGAGGGGGTGGCCCAAGGGGCCTGTTGGGCCCAATTTAATTTTTTTTTACTAAACACGATGAGTTGTCGGTAATCAAGGGCTGTTTACCCTGGGGGGACCGGGTGGTTGTTCCAAGCAAACTGCGAAAGGCAGTATTGGAGGCATTACATGTGGGGCATCCTAGCATTGTCAGGATGAAATCCTTGGCTAGGAGCTACGTCTGGTGGCCTAACATGGACAAGGAGATAGAAAAGTGGGTGGCTACCTGCACTCTGTGCCAAGAATCCAGACCAGCTTCCCCAGAGGTTCCTGCTAAGGAGTGGGAGTGCCCTCAGGCACCATGGTCTAGGGTGCACATTGATTTTTCTGGCCCCGTTCATGACCAAACATTCCTCATAGTTGTGGACGCATATTCAAAATGGTTAGAGGTAGCCCTGATGACCTCTACCACAGCAGAGATGGTCATCAAGGTGCTATGGAGACTTTTCTCCACGCACAGCCTGCCCGACGTCTTGGTCTCAGACAATGGGCCCCATGGCCATGCAATTCGAGACCTATTTAGAAAGTCAGGGAATCAGACATGCCCTGGTCGCGCCATTCCATCTGGCTTCCAATGGTCAGGTGGAGAGAATGGTGTGATCTGCAAAAGAGGCCCTCGCCAGAATGGACCCGGGTGATTGGCAAACACGTGTTGATCACTATTTGCTAATCCAACATAATACGCCAAGTGCCACCACCGGGAGAAGCCCCTCTGAGCTTCTCATGGGTCACCGACTAAGGTCCCATTTAGACCAGCTACACCCAAACTACTCTGCCACATCACCCCCAGACTCCACAAGCAAGATTTGAAACTTTAGCGTAGGGGATTCAGTATACGCCCACAACTACGCCAGGGGGACTCTGTGGATTCCTGCTATGGTAATAGGCATTACCGGGCATCACTCTTATCTATTAGAGCTAGAGGATGGTAGAAATTAGAGGAGGCATGTTGACCAACTCCGTGGTCGCCTCTCCCACTCCAAACTTAGAACACCAGACAAAAATCTGGAACAAATCAGCCAAGGCCCTACCCAAAAGGAGCAAACGCTCACTCCTTCCACAGCCAGCTCAAACCCGAGAGTACCGGAAAACGTATCTGAGTTTGTTGCAGGCCCACAGCGAGCTCCAAGCGAGCAAATCCAGGGAACTCCAGCAGCGGCCTGGGGTAAGTTCCAGCAGGTTCCACAGAGCGGAGCTGGAGAGCAGACAGGTCCATCTGACCTGCCTGAAGAACTGGTTCCAAATGAACTGCGCAGGTCTGGTAGAGCGAAACAAAAACCCGCCTACCTCAAAGACTATGTGACCAATAGGAACATCCCAACCAAGAGGGGAGGGATGTTAGATATTAACACTAGCTACCAGAGTTTCCACTCTGGTCCTCTGTTCCGGCGGGAACAGAGGTTTAACCTGATTGGTTAAGAGGTCTGACAGCTCCTTATAAAAGGGTTGCTATCAGACCGAACAGTCGCTGGATTGTACATACTTGTCCGTCTGAATAAAGAGCTGTTGTTGTGTTAAGCCAGTGTCTACCTTCTCATTGCCCGATCTAACAGCATAGTTAAAAGAATAACCTTTCCAATTGTCCCAGGTCACATTGTCCAATTAAGGCAGTAGGCAGGTTCCTCAGTCACTCCCCTCCTTCCTCAACTGCCACCTGTTGGGATGATCTTGGTTCCCATGGGAAGGCTCATTGTTGGGTCTTCAGACAGCCTATCTGTTCCCCACTCCCACCCCTTACAGTGTGTGGCAACTATGAAGCAGCAAAAGACGGCTTCAGTCAGGTTTGATTCAGAGTTGACACTCACTTCACAGGGTTGCTATTGTGGGGAAAATAGGAGGAGGAAGGTGTGTTGCATATGTTTGCCACCTTGAGTCATTTGCAAAACAATAAAGGCAGGATACAAATAAATAAATAAATAAAATAAAATAAAAAGCATAATGACAGGGGTTTCCAGTTTAATTCCTGTCAGAGGTGGGTTGCTCCCAGTTCAGCTGAACCTGTAGTGGCGGTGGCGGGAAGCTCCACCCACACACTCACCCGGACGCTTCTGCATATGCACAGAAGCATTGCATGCGTGTGAGAGAGTGTGTGCGTAAGAGCAGCGAACCAGTAGTAAAACTGGTACAAACTCACCACTGATCCCCGTGGTCCCTGATTTAGCATAATAGCCCTTCCTGAACAAGTCTGTAGGATCTCATCTATTCATCAACAATGTTTCCTGGGTAGAAGCAAAAAAAATTATAATGTTAAAGTACAAAATACATTTTTAGTACATACTGTTGATATGAAGATAATACTCTTTAACTACATTTTAGCTATATATGAGTCTAATCTCAGTCAATTGAATCTAACTTTTGTTTTAGGAAAATCTGACTCGTAACTAATAAGATGGAGTAAAACGTAATTCTTTTCAATGAGACAATGAAACAAAACAAAGTGGAATTCAGGTCTATTACTTTTCACTACTACAGAAGGTATAGCTTTAAAAACAAAATCAAACAGAAAACCAATTAAAACAAAATTGAAAAAGTGCTTGAATAGTTTGAAGACATTAACAATCCCTCAGCCTACTTCCAACCAGCCCCCTTTTTTTAATTGCCTGGTGAGTGCAATCCCAGGAGGCATTGTGTATAGACTGGAGGAAGGGAAATACACTAGCATGAACTACCAGTAAGCGGCAATGTCTGCCTTGACTCCAGTCTTGGATAATTACATTCTCCTACTTAATTCCCAGCCATTCTAATTTCTCACTTGCATCCCACTCAAAATGGAGTAAATAAACAACTGCTGTGTCTCCAGAGGGCCCCATTAGCTCAGTTACAGGCTGCTTCTGGCTCAATTCATTTCATAACTTTTTAATATGGCTTTTCCCCTTTTAGTTCATCTCTCTTTGTTAAGCCTTTAAACCCTACAATGTAGCTTTAAATTTTGAACAGCAAGTGCAATTCCTTTAGGAAGCCTTGGTAGTCTTATCAAGAATGTCCTCCAGGCCAGGAAAACACACAAGGTTTACAGACCAACACCAGTGTGTCAGTCACTATGTGAGATGGGCAGTTGTAAAAATGTGATTAAATAAATAAAGTAGCAATGTTAGGTTTCAAATGAATACCTATGGTGTTTTCCTTCTCTAATCACACTGATTGCATTTACTCCTCAGGCCAAAGATGTAAAGCATTTACTGGAATGAAAAAGAAACTAATGAAGTTATAAGGTAGTAGCATGCCTGCGTAATCAGGATTGAAAGCAAGAACTGAATGTTTCAATATTACCAACTATAGTACTACAGGTAATCTCGATTTACAACCATTCATTTAGCGATGGTCTGAAGTTACAATGACACTGAAAAAGTGACTTATGACTGTTTTTCATCCTTAAGACCATTGTAGCATCCTCGTGGTCAAGTGTCAAAATTTGGACATTTGGCAAGTGACATGAATAAAGTCAACAGGGAAGTCACTTAACAAACACATTACTAACTTAACAACTGCAGTGATTCGCTTAACAGCTCTGGCAAAGAAAGGTCGTAAAATGGGGCAAAACTCATTTAATAACCAACTTGCTTAGAAAAAAATTGCTCAAATGTGATTATAAATTTAGTCTACCAGCAATCCTGAGATGTTCTAACAACTATAATGTCTAAGGTTGACAACAAATAGCAAGTGATTTAACAAATCAGATAAGGAAGGAGGGTTTTTTTTCAATCTGTTAGAGTACGCAAACAAATCCAATTCAAAATAAACAATTCAGCTGTATTTCTCAGTCTGCTCAAATTAGTATTTGCCTTTCTTTTTCTGAAACTTTTCTCACAATAAGTGTGCAAGATCTTTCCCTATCTTTAATTATTTTTTATTTCAGAACTGCCAGGAGTGATGTGCTGTCGAGCAAAAAGCAAAAGAGAAACAAAGTACTAAATGCAATATAATTAAATGTTATGGAAAATAGTTTAAGAACACATCATAACATTTTCCTTCCAGCGGAAACAGAAGGAAACAGTTAGCATCTTGAGAAGTGTGATAAACTAAAACAGAACTTGCCTTGAAGACTAAAATGAATCTCTAAGCAGGCCATATCAATATCAATAACAGAGTCTATTCCATCAAAGTAGTAAGCCCTGGATTTACTAAAGAACAGGTTTCTTTAAATAATGTGGGTAAACAAAAAGCCATTTAACTGAAGCCAGACAATCTTAAAAAATGATTCCAGGGGAATTTCTTTGGAGAAAATATTTCATAGCTGGAAATGTCCAGCAGTAAGTTTTTCTCTTGATAAAGCACTTCAGTTAGAGATGAGAACTCAATATTTTTTTAACATTTAAGTTTGAAACTGGAACTGGGAAATGGGTTGGCTATTGTAATTTGGGAGTAATTCTCTCTGAGTTCATCTATCTTGTGCCATAATTTATTTTAATCATAGTTTATTGAACAAGCCATCATGGCTGGAGTACAGATAAAGCTAAGCCAAAAGTTATAATTTATATACCACAATGGTTTTGTCTGCATATCATGCTAAACCCAAACTAAATAATCCAATTATGATTTACAGCAAGTATGAACCAGGCCACTAAATTTAATACAGCATGTTCTCAATTGAAAATACGAAGAACTGCAATCTCAAATGGTAACAGCCCATCTAAAAGAGGTAGCCACATTGAATATAGGGCGCTTATAATGTAAAATAAGGTTCCTAGTTTTTAAAATACAGCTAACTTGAATTGCTGTCTTTTTACAATGACTATCATTTTCAAATGAAGCTTCCTTTTATATCTTTATCCCTTGCTCTAAGTCAAAGAGCTTAAGTTTCATTCTGGCCTATTTAATTTTAGAAATTGGCAATAATTTCAAATTGGCAATGACATTGGTTCCCGCATCTGCCCTTGAGGAAAGAACAGGGAGAACTTCCTAGTTCTGTTTTTGATAGGAAGCTTTGAGAATTAAATGATCAGCAAATGTGGATAAAACATTTTGAGATAAGTGTTAACTCTTATCAAGTCTCTTGGCATCAGGTACCAACACCATCTTGATGCTGTCTTTTAACATTCATGTCCATTATGCAAATTCAGTTCAGCACTGCCATTTAGATTAAATTAATATCTTCTTTATTGGAACCCCCAGGGCAGATGCACTAGTCAGTCCAGTTAAAACAGCAAAGTCAGAAAGCTTTGGTATTTGTAATCCTTAATCAAAGCGAAGTGCATAGCTTCAGTGCTGTGATTTCACATGCCACAAAATGTTTTAGAGGCAGGGGGCAATCTTCTACCAACGTGGGGGAGGAGAAGTCATAAAATCAAGGCTCCATTAGTATATTTATGCTTCGTCGAGCCAGAGTAAATGCCACCGTGACTTTGCAGGCATGAAAATTGTTGGCGATATTTTAATAACTTCAGAGGTGAGCAGACATCTCTCACTTCACCTTGGATCTCTCCCTTGAGAACAATTGAATACGAGACAATATTAATTTAGGGCATGTTGTGAGAAGAAAGGAGAAAACTGAAAACAAAAACAGGTAAAGTGTTTTTTTTATGTCATTGCCAATCTCTTCCTCCTTGAGACAGAAGGAAATTGGTGTAATTGGTAATAAGGGTGGGCTTCCATAGGGAAATTAGAGGGGGAGGGCAGAACCACGACCATGTCAGGGTAAGCAAACTCTACCTTTTTCCTTGGTGTGTTCCACACCTGGTGCTTCAACCTCAAGGGCATGAATGTCATTTTGATTTCCTCCTCTTCTGTAAATGTTCCTGCAGAGCAATAGTGAGTCATATGAACCCCCAAGGGTACATGTCATATTTATAGGGAGTACACAGTAAATATCTGTGGAGTTTATCCAGGCTTTCTCTGGAGTTCCAGGCTGCTGCAGTGTGCTTTTTGCTTATTTGAATATTGTTCTTACCCAGTTGTGTAACAAAACAGACTGCCTGTACAACACCTTCCGACAAAATGGACACCCATACAAATTTGTTAAAAACTGCTTCATCACTCAACCCACTATAGCCATGATGGTGAACCTATGACACATGTGCCAGAGGTGGCATGCAGAGCCCACTCTGTGGGCATGCATGCCGTTGCCAGCTGGTCTTCTGGTTTCTGGCGTGCGCATGCGTGCTGGCCAACTGGTCTTCGCACATGCTGGAGACCAGCTGGCCAGTATGTATGTATGCACCAGAAACCCAATGACCAGCTGGCAATGCAGTGCATGCCCATCTAGTCTTTGGATTTCCGGTACTCAGCGCACATTCCGGTTTGGGCACTCGGTGCCGAAAAGGTTTGCCAATACTGCACTATAGCATAAGAAATGAAAAGAATGAGACTACCATTCATCAAAAAGGACTCCGATTGTAGGGGACACATCCTACACATCCTCTTCACAACTATTTTCTTTGTTACCTTCTGGGAAGAAGCTTTGATTCAGTCACAGTTTTGTTCTATATAACATCAATCTTGTGAACTCTCGTGTTTCCTCTTTCCCCGTATGTATTTAAAATGGACATGTGTGTATATACAGGTGAAACTCTTAACTTAAAAGGTGAAACTAATATATGAGATAAGACTCATTACATGCAAAGCAAGATAGTTCAAGCCGTGATTTGTCATAATTATGATGATTATGGCGTACAGCTCATGAAAACCCCAAATCCACCATCTCAGAAAATTAGAATATTACATGCAATCAATAAAACAAGGATTGTACATAGAACAATATCGGATCTCTAAAAAGTATAAGCATGCATATGTACTCAGTACTTGGTTTGGGCCCCTTTTGCAGCAATTACAGCCTCAATGCGGCGTGGCATGGAAGCTATCAGCCTGTGGCACTGCTGAGGTGTTATGGAAGACCAGGATGCTTCAATAGCTGCCTTCAGCTCTTCTGCATTGTTCGGTCTCATGTCTCTAAGGTGACCAACTTTTTTACAATGAAAAGGAGGACAAAACACGTTCTATTGTCCAAAATGCTAAGGTGACCAACTTTTTTACAATGAAAAGGAGGACAAATAAATTGGAAAAAATATATCGTAAATAAAAGAAATTTTTATTCATTGCAACAATAATACACTAAAATATGATATATGCATAATAAAAAGCATTTGCAACATTTTATATTGTAATTATGCTTATATGCCTGTTAATTATTATTTAAATGAGTACTTTTCCATTGAATTAATATTTTTTGTCAATGTATCATCTTCTAACAATATATTGGAAATATCTGAACAAGAAATATCCTTCATATTGAATTTTACGGCAAGTGCTGCAGCTAGAGTATCAACATTCAAACTCGATTTCTCACTTGTCGAAAAATCATTGGCAATTGAAAAAAAACTCTTTCAACTGCTGCATTAGTTCCAGGGCAGCACAACGTAAATTGAACAAATATAAATAAATGTTCACATGGAATATGTTCATTTTTGAAATGGCTGAAAATATCCACCCATCTTTTATTAATTTCAACATGTTGATTTTCCCATTGTATTAATTTTTCAGAATTTAAATATACATTCAGTCTTCTAATTTCTTCAAAGAGACAATTGTCATCTATTTTAATGTCTAGCATTTCTTTAGATAAAAATTCAACACAAGATTCAATATCTGTTCAATATACTTGCGATGAATTAAAAAAAAACACCATTAAAAACTGTTTAATAAAACGTGAATTGTACTTACCTCTGTATAACTGAATATTCACTGAGAAAGAAATAATTACCGTGAGTCATTCAATTGCCGACGTGCCGTGAGTCTACTGCGTGCGTATGTGCCGTGTTGTGTTTTGGTAAGAAGTAAACAAAGCCACTTGCATGCGGCGCTCTCTCTCAAGGTCTCCCGTGCAGAGCGCATGCGTCTCATAATCGCGTCTTATACCGCACTATACTGAGTCTTAACGAATTGTCATGTCAAATACAAATACGTCACATAACGCGCAACAGATTAGTCTTCAAATATCGAAAAGGAGGACATGTAGGAGGACACTTTTCGAGGGAGGACAGAACTTACAAAAGAAGGACTGTCCTCCCTAAAGGAGGACGGTTGGTCACCTTAATGTCTCTCATTTTTCTCTTGGCAATGCCTAATAGATTGTCTGTGATGTTTAGGTCAGATGAGTTTGCTGGCCAATCAAGCACAGTAATCCCACAGTCATTGAACCAGGTTTTGGTGCTTTTGGCAGTGTGGGCAGCTGGACAATGAAGTCAGCATCCCCATAAATCTTGTCTGTGGAAGGAAGCATGCAGTGCTCCAAAATCTCCTGGTAGACGGCTGCATTGACCCTGGTCTTAATGAAGCACAGTGGTCCAAAGTCCTGTTGCTCAGTGGTCCAAAGTCCTCTTTTCTGATGAGAGCAACTTTTGCCAAAAGCACCAAGAACTGGTTCAATGACCGTGGGATTACTGTGTTTGATTGGCCTCTCCATTCTTCCTCCATACTCTGGGTCCTTGGTTTCCAAATGAGATGCAAAAGTTGCTCTCATCAGAAAAGAGGACTTTGGACCACAATTGCAACAGAATTTTGTTTTTAATGTAGGCAGTGTGCTCGCAGTAAAAAAATGACAATAAAGCTGTCTTGTCTTGTCTTTATTTTATCTTTATCTTATTTATCTTGAAAAAGCCAACAGACTAGTACAACCACATGGCATTACCATAGCAAAGAAACCAACTAAAGCCCTCCAAAGCATCTTAACTAAACTAAAAGACGCATTAGCCCAACAAGAAAAAAATAAGTCATCCATAACATTCAGTGTAACACAGTGGTTCTCAACCTTTTCTTCACCATGGACTCCCTTTAAATGCCTTTTGTGGCACTGACCCCAAGATTTAATTCAAGATTTAAATCACAGCATTACTGAAAGCCTTTGCAGACCCCCTGTGACATTGCCACCACCCAGAGGTCCGTGGACCACAGGTTGAGAATCACTGGTCTAAAGTGTGTAGCAGCCACTATACAGTAAAGGTAGATAGGCAGAAGATTAGCAGAGCTTATCCATGAACAACAAGTAGCAGTCAGAACACACAATAAAAACTCCTTAATCTCACAAGATATGGACAGATTCAACCACAACTTTAACTGGGAAATGGTGGGCATCCTAGACCAAGCCAAATACAAAACCACTAGGGAATTCCTAGAAGTTTGGCAATCAGACAAATCAATAAACACACAAGAAGAAACCATATTTACATTAACATAAAAACAAAGCAAAGACTAACAATCAAACAGTACTCTAATCAAGAAACTATAAAGGAGAAAACCACACCCCAACAACAGTGGTGGGGGAAGCTTCTGTATATACAAACTGGTGCAAACCACTCAGTGGCACTGATGATGTAACCTAGTTGTGTAAAGAAATGTCTGCAAACCACCAATCAAGTTCAGAAAGCACCAAAGACTGTAGAGTTCAATCCTGACCTACATATATTCTCTTCTATTGGATAGGGAGCTATTTTTCACTGAATTACAGGGCTTATGTTCTGTATATCATGTCAACTCTGTTTTGAATGCCTATCTGACACACATTTTTTTTCCTGGCTATTCCTCCTTCCACATCACCAGGCTCATTCTTGACTCTGTACATCTTGGAGAGAAAACCCATAATGTTTGAATTAATAACACTTGACATTTTTCCGTGCCAGCTTCAGTGTTGCAGGAAAATCAGTTTGAAGATGTTGTTCAGATCAGACCAGATTCCCACTCTAACCTAATCTGTTTTTCTTCAGGCATAGAGGTACACTTGAGTCATTTAGTTTGAAAACCATATAAAGAACACTATATATTATTGAACTTTATGTGCATGTAACTTCATATCAAATTACTGTGTTACAGAGATACTTCATGTCATACAGGCTACAAAATGAGAAGCTGGAATGAAACTATAGGGTTTCATATGAGTTAGGACAGACTGAATTCAGCATTAAGCATTAAGATTTCCTGCTGGAAATTTTAATTGAAAATTACTCAGACAACACAATCTTGGACAGAAAAACAATTACAAGAGGAAGTGAATTCAGGAAGTGAATACTGAATGCTGACAAATTTACTTGTAGCAAAATCGTCTTTTTTCACATTAGAAAATAACTGCATTGAACGGCCCAAATATTTTTTTTTCTTTCAGTATCTATGATCTGTGTTATTTCATTGGCTAACAATAATTCCTTTGTAAAATATCAATATTATTTCTGTCTATAGAGTGTCGCATTATCACAAGACTAAGAGAAGCTCCTCTCACCCAGTTTGTAGACCAATTTGAATTGGGGGTTGGTAACCCAGATTTAATAGTGGTGGGCTAAAATGATATTACTGAGTTGATTAAGAGTCTCTTCCTCCCCATCTAGATCTCATAACCTCCAGGCACTTGGCAATAAAAGCCATAGTGGGAGTTCATACAGTTAGCAGTTTGTCTGTGTATGGTTGTATTTGAACAGTACACTCAATGACAAGCTAGGAAAAGAATTGTAATCCAATGTATTGTGTGAACCAAATATAGCTCTACGTTAGGTTCATATGAAACCAGAAAGTTGGATTAATGGAGTAAACCTCACAATGAATATGCATGCCATAATAACACAGTTCCTAAAAGCCCTGTGGTTTTTTGTCTTCCTTCTTTGTTCCTGAAATAACATTTGTTTTTTTAAAAAAAAATATTTATTGAAAAAATTGAAATTTCAGGTAGTCCTCCACTTACAACCACAATTGAGCCAAAGATTTCTATTGCTAAGTGAAAAATTGGTAAAGTGAGTTATATACCCCATTTTACAACTTTTCTTGCCACAGTTGTTAAATGAATCACTGCAGTTATTACATTAATAACAAAGGCCATTGACCTTGCTTGTCTGAAAGTCACAAAAAAGTGATCACATTATCCTAGGCCCCTGCAACCATCACAAATATGAGTCAGTGGTCAAGCATCTGAATTTTGATCACACGGTCATGGGGATGTTGCAACACAGTCCTATGTTTTTTTCAGTGCTATTGTAATTTTTGAACAGTCACTAATTTTTTTAAATTAAGGACTATCTATATTGCTATTCTTTGGGATGACAGGAGTTGGAGCCACATATCTGGAGAATCCTGTTTATGCATTAAAAGCATAGGGTAAATAAGTAGTTATCATTGAAGAAATTATGTTCCACTGTGTGTCATGAGGCAGTTAGGCTGTTTTCTCAGTCAATGGAATGAAAAAAGAAGAATGAACTCCAATGATGGTTAAAGCAGAAATCTGGCAAGGAAATCATTCATGGATATTATTCAATAGTTCTGGCACCATAGTTTTATAAGGACCAGTAGGAGGCATTGCAAAATGTTAGCTAAGGTATACTAAAGAAATGTCACTTCAACAAAGATAAGGGTCAGCTGTTGGTACTTTCAAAATTACACTCCAAGAATGGAAAGCAGAGAAAGCAGATGTTATATGTCAGAGATGAGTAATGGAAGACATCAAACTGCTGAAATTATAGTTTGGTACTTTTACAAAAAAAAATATGCTGGCATTCAATGACTTAATGTATGAGCTGACCTTAAAAAGGGCTCTGTAAAATGTTACACCTTTACACAGAATGATGATGCTAAATTACTGCATGCAATAAGACAAACCAACTTACTAAATAGTCACAGAAGAGTTTATGCAGTGAGAACTAATAGAGGTGTAGATACATCTACATTAGCTCCCCAGAAACTTTCAAGCAATAAAAGCATATTCTTTATTTGAATTACTGTATCTGATTACCAACAATCCTTACTTTAATGAAGCCTTTCCACTTTGGTGTCCTTAAGATGTATTGGATAAAAACAAAACATCTAATTATGACCTTTGTATCATAACATTTATATGTAACAAAGTTGTTTTTTTAAAGGTTGCTTTCTAATTATTAAACAGCATGTTATTTATAAATGAAGCTTCATTTTTCTCTTCTTGATCAGGTCTAAAGATTGGCCCATATCACTAAAAAGCAGTAATATTACTTTTTTTGACAAGTTTCAGATGGCGTCTAGCCATTTGGATTCTCACATAAGGTCTCTAATGTAAGAGTTAAAATAAGAGACACACCAGCTGGTCCCAAGTCTCGTGGTGAAGGTTCAGAGCAGATGAGATATTTGATCCCAAATTTCAAAGGAGCATTTTGACAGTTTTATCAGACAGGTTTCATACATAGATGGTAAGCTCTTCAAGCAGAGCAGGCCTTGCCCATTGCACAGAAGTGAAACTAAATCCACTCGGTTCCTGAATCATTTACAATAAGATCAGTGTTTATTTCCCTCAGATATATGCAGAGGTGGGCTGCTACGGGTTCGCCCGGGTTCGGGAGAACCTGTAACTAAAGTTATGGCCGGTTCAGAGAATCTCCAAATCCCATCCTTGGCTGGCCCCACCCACCCCACCCCACCACTGCCACCCCAGCACGCCCCTCCCAGGCATCTCCATGCAGCCTGTTTTGGATGCAAGGTAAGTGCAGGGCCCGCAGGGAGGCTCGGGGAGGGGGGAAAACGGGCCTCCCAGAAGGCCTCCAGAGCCTGGGGAAGGCAAAGACGCCCCCACCCCTTGCCATGGTGCAGGAGGCTGACTAGGCCACACCCACTATGACCACGCCCACCCAGCAACTGAGCAGAGAACTCTTTGCTGAAATTTTTGAAGCCCACCCCTGGATATACATAAATGAATTCCTGTGCAGACCTACATGATTATCATGGCAGCATGTACTTTGTGAAAAACGCTGAAGCCCTGTCTCCCTTCTTTGCTGCTGGGTGTCTAATGTAAAGCCATCTAATGTTGCTAAAGCTGCTTGATTCAATATATGCCGCAGACTGTCCTCCAAAACATTAGGTCAGGTGAGATCTACCTTGCCACTAAACGACATTACAATAATAAATAACAGTGTGCTACCCTTTCAGAACACTTGAATCAGTTGGCTAATGGGTTTTGACAACACAGCTCTAATTTCCTAAATTGTGCAATTACATTCATTCTACCTGCAGGCTAAAGAGGGGGGGGGGAAGAGCTAAGGTCTAACTCACTGAATAAATCTGATGCCATGCTAAGCCTCTCTGTTTTGTTAATGAGGATTAACGTAACATGAACTCCCACTTCCTTCTCCTCTTTAACAATAGGGTATTTTCCCCTCAAGGCTGTACATGCCATCTATATCCTGAGTAGCTTAGATTTCCTGTTAGAGCTAACGTGAATTTGAAATGTGCCTACGAAGATCTGTCACCGAATTCTGCCTGAAAGCATGTAAGTGACAACAAGGAAAATTTGGAAAGTACAGGGGCAGCTTTGATACTGTCATCACCAATTCATGGGCCAGATCTGCATCTTCTATTACAACTATCAATCAAAACAGCTCCCTGACTCACCCCCAACTGACACCAGTTGTCAAATGCAGATCCATGTGCTGCATCCATTGCAATGATACAACATCATTAATTCCATGCTAAAATGATAACAGTGAGGAGTCCCTGGTGCTTCCTGAGCTTGGCTGGTTTCTTGCAGACGTTTCATTAACCAAACTATGCAACATCATCAGTGTTAGTAACATTGTTACATCAGTGACAAATGATGTTACCTAGTTTGGGTAATGAAACGTCTGCAAGAAAACAATCCAACCAAAGACTCCTTATTTCAAACCTCAGCTACAAATATGCTCCTTTATTGATGATAATAGTCTCCAATACATCTTGGAAAACAAAATCCTGCTGCTGAAAGCGAAGTGGGAGATGGGGGAAACCTCCTTGCTTCCTCTCTGCACACCCAGACAAAGAAATACATTACTCTGAAAAGAGTGGGGGGGGAGAGAGATGTTTATTCATTGATGTTTATAGAAACATAAGCTAGATGGAATAAGTGCGTGTTATGGTACATATTGTGCAAAGATGGATTGTTGAATGCAGTTATAGCAGTATTCCATATGATGGAAGTTAGGCATGTATGAAAATAAATAGAATGCTTAGCAAATTGGTTCAGCACTGCATAGAAAAAAGACAAGGAGATGCCATGCGCCCATTGGTGCTTCAGGTGTTCATGGATATGGTGTATATGGTGTATATGGTGTATATGGTGATGTACCAGAGAGATGTATCAGAAGTAAATTTGTTGGAGAAATGAATGCACTTACACTTTTACATGCAGATTATTTGTTTCAGCTAATCTAAATTATTTGCAGTTAAATGTTAAAAAGTGTTAGAAATTTAAATGTTAATTTAAATTATTTGCTGTAAATGTTAGAAAGATTGAATGATGCTACAAGGAATATGTGTTTGAAAATGGATTGAATGATGCTACAAGGAATATGTGTTTGAAAAGGACCAAAACGATGTTAACACATTGCTAGTTTGCATGATTGATTCTGCAGTGGTTTGGAGAATATTATTATGCCATACTATTTTTTTTAATTGATGCTTTTTATTAGCTGGCTTACTTTTGAAAAATCCATCAAAGAAATAAACAGAAATGATATGGTCCAGGGAATTTTATAGTCCCACTCTGATTTGCATATAAGAAACCTATAAAAACACATACTTAGAGTCATTTTCCTTTACCTGAGAGCTTTGCCAAAATTTAATTTTAAGTTAATCATTGCAATGAAAAGAAAAGAGAAAGACTGAATGATTGAGGGAGATGCACCAGGGTTCTTATTTATCCTTTCTTAGTTTTGACAAATGTCAATTGTTTTATGTTGGCTAGTTATACCTTGCTTTTTTCCTCATAACACAGTGGCTCTGTTCCATAATGGTCAGAGCTAGACATCACTATATTTTAACTTAGCAGGAGAATCTACCAGTTGGAGGCCATGGTAAGTTAGAACATCAAACTATTATTGTGGCCTAAGCAGAGGAATACATTCAAATACAAAAGGGATTTCTAAAGCCAGCTTCATTCCAGCTAATTTATAAATGGATATTTACTGTAAGTAGCTTAAGGCTGCAATATGAAAGCCTTACACAGAGTAATGTAAAAGGAAGATGTCCAGGTATCCATTTCATTGTCTATGTCTCATCTAGAAACCAAAAAGGCATCTTCTGGCAACTCTAAAAATACTGTTCTCATACAAAATTCATGTTAACTATGAGAAACATGTTGTTATGAAATGGGTATTAACACAGCAACCTGTCATAAAGACAGGCTTTGATTTGCAATGATGAATCAGAGGAGAAAGCAGGGGAAAAAAATAGAAGCAGGAACCTTGTCAGATATGAGTCCCTTGTCTGCTCAAATGGCAGAGGCAAAGTGTTCTAGATCCTACACATACCTTCTCAATAGTATATAATATAAAAGTTAATAAAGACTTTATTATCTTGTCTCAGGATGTCCCTAAATGTTTCCTTGTATATGGATTGGGACGTGAGTGGAAAATAATGACTGTTCTCTTCTGCATGTAAGATAATTCAGGGCTTGAGCAATTTCGCGCTTTATGGCAAAAGGAATTAGATCCAGAGGTGGGTTGCTGCCAGTTTGGCCGGGATTGGGTGAACCAGTAGTAGCAGCGGTGGGAAGCTCCACCCACCCGGACGCTTCTGCACATGTGCAGAAGCATTGCGCACATGCACGAGCATCCATGGGAGCGCACCCGAACTGGTAGTAAAAAAATTAACAACCCACCTCTGATTAAGTCCCTCTATCAAAAATAATCATGGATTTATTTGTTGGATTTATCTAGCTGCCCACCTCAACCTTACAATACTGAGTAGGTCACAGTAGAAGACATAAAAACAAAAAGTAATAAAATGACAATACAAGAAAAGGGAGGCCCCTAAAAGCTATATAACTATATTCAAATCAACCAGTTTTAATTTGGGAAGAGAAAGAAAGGGAAGGGGAGGGAAAGGAAGGACTAGTGTTTCTCAACCATGGCAGCTTGAAGACGTAGCTTGGACTTCAATTCCCAGAATTCTCCAGAACCCTTAATTCTGGGAGTTGAAGTTCACCTATGTTTCAGCTGAGAAGCTTGGGAAACACTGAAGTAGATTGCATTTCTATGGGCAAGCAACAGGAAAGTAGTAAGGCTCAGCGTGGACAAAATGTATGCCTTTTCTGCTTACAATAAAAGCACATGAAACTATGTTTATCACTAGGATTTCCTCACTGGCCTGAAACCAAAAGGCTTCTAACTGGCTTATCGAATGTACCGTACGTAAAAAAAACCACAATGCAAGTCAATATCATAATCAATCAAAACAGCAATTCAATTAATTCTCGATTTAAATAAATTCTGAATTTATTGAACATGGCACTGCCGGTGATAATAAATCCTTGAAGGCACTTCTGGAAGAGTCATTCTTTCAGACTAATTTTATTGATCATGGGAAGACAGAAAGTAAACTTCATTGTACTAATAAGGTGACCACCTTTTTTACAATGAAAAGGAGAACAAATAAATTGGGAAAAAATATCGTAAATAAAAGAAATATTTTATTCATTGCAACAATAATACACTCAAATATGATATATGCATAATAAAAACATTTGCAACATTTTATATTGTAATTATGCTTACATGCCTGTTAATTATTATTTAAATGAGTACTTTTCCATTGAATTAATATTTTTTGTCAATGTATCATTTTCTAACAATATATTGGAAATATCTGAACAAGAAATATCCTTCATATTGAATTTTACGGCAAGTGCTGCAGCTAGAGTATCAACATTCAATCTCGATTTCTCACTTGTCGAAAAATCATTGGCAATTGAAAAAAACTCTTTCAACTGCTGCATTAGTTCCAGAGCAGCACAACGTGAATTGAACAAGTATAAATACATTTTCACATGGAATATATTCATTTTTGAAATGGCTGAAAATATCCACCCATCTTTTATCAATTTCAACATGTTGATTTTCCCATTGTATTAATTTTTCAGAATTTAAATATACATTCTGTCTTCTAATTTCTTCAAAGAGACAATTGTCATCTATTTTAATGTCTAGCATTTCTTTAGATAAAAATTCAACACAAGATTCAATATCTGTCCAATATACTTACGATGAAGTAAAAAAACACCATTAAAAACTGTTTAATAAAACGTGAATTGTACTTACCTCTGTATAATTGAATATTCACTGAGAAAGAAATAATTACCATGAGTCATTCAATTGCCGACGTGCCGTGAGTCTACTGCGTGCGTATGTGCCATGTCGTGTTTCGGTAAGAAGTAAACAAAGCCACTTGCACGCGGCGCTCTCTCTGAAGGTCTCCCGTGCGGAGCGCATGCGTCTCATAATCGCATCTTATACTGCACTATACCGAGCCTTGACGATTTGTCATGTCAAATACAAATACGTCACATAATGCGCAACAGATTAGTCTTCAAATATCGAAAAGGAGGACATGTAGGAGGACACTTTTCGAGGGAGGACAGAACTTACAAAAGAAGGACTGTCCTCCCTAAAGGAGGATGGTTGGTCACCTTAGTACTAATCTGTCTCTGATTTAGTTACATAGAAAAGGTATTTTTGTATTCTCTTCAATTCTGGTATTCAAATCAAATTCCTGACCTCGAACTTTTCAATCCTAGATTTTTTGATAGTGCTCAGGTTTCTGTTAAAACAGCAGCAGCAGCAGCAGCAGCAGCAGCAGCAGCAGCAGCAGGAGGAGGAGGAGGAGGAGGAGGAGGAGGAGGAGGAGGAAAGGAAGGAAGGAAGGAAGGAAGGAAGGAAGGAAGGAAGGAAGGAAGGAAGATCCCCTGATCACCATGTTGTGTTTTTTATTAAATTACTGTGGAGTGGAAGGTAAGAAGAAAAATATTGGAAGCCCAATTTTGGATATATCAAAGATTTTCACATCTTCTTCATGGTTATTTCAAGGTGTAGAGTTTTCATAGGTTTACAATCTGTCTAGCAAAACTAAACAAAACTGGTCATTCATTTTTATAATGTTATAGCAAAGTTGGCTGGCAGAGTCAAAAATGGCACTGTGTCACTACAAGCCCAAGATTTTATATACAGGTAGTCCTCAACTTACAAGAGTTCATTTTGTGATTGTTTATAATTACAATGGCATTGAATAAAGTGACTTATGATAGTTTTTCACACTTATGACCATTGTAGCATCCCTATGGTCACGTGATCAAAATTCAGACACTTGGTAACCGATTCATACTTATGATAGTTGCAATGTCCCAGGGTAATGTGATCACCTTTTGCGACCTTCTGACAAGCAATGTCAATGCAGAAGCCAGGTTCACTTAACAATCATGTTCCTAACTTAATAATTGCAGTGATTCACTTAATAACTGGGGCAAGAAAGGTCATAAAATGGGGCAAAATTCACTTAACAAATGTCTCGCTTAGCCACAGAAATTTTGGGCTGAATTGTGGTTGTAAATTAAGGATTAGCTGTAATGGATGATTTCCTGATCGTTAGGAAGGAGTCTGCAACTCAGAAAGGAAAGATTGAAGCTGTTCTTTCTGCACCTCTTAAAGCAGCTTTTCTTAGACCTGTCAATTTTAACTTCTGAGCAACTACTTTGTCAGCTGTGGAATTTGAAGAGCTGAAGTCTCCTTTTAGAGGGCACCCAGCTTGGATAAGATGATCTTAAGTCAACTGTTACGTTTGCTAAGTGCAACTGGGATTCATGTATCCAGTTTTTTCTTTATTTGGGCCACTTGGACAAGTTTTCTCCCATGAGGAAAGATGCTTGCTTGTTATCAGCACCAAAGTATTGAATGTTACTTGATTCAGCTGCTGGCTTTTCAGGTTTTTTTTTTAAATTTAGTGAATTACAGACCACCCATGTCATATACTGTACATGGTTCTGGGTAATTCACAATTAGAACAGAATAAAAACAGTAAAATAACCTAAGCCAAATTTTAAAAGAACAAAAATAACACAAAAAATAGCAGCCAAGCAACATCACAATTGTCATTGTTTGCAGCAATCCAACCAGCACATGTAAATAATTCAGCGGAATTCATTTATAGAAGAAACTTCTTTATATACAATAATATAAATCATGATGCATGTATACAATACCCAAACACTTGCAACGTCCGAGCCATCTCACATGGCTCACAACAGTTCCCGTTTCTTTAGTCACAAAATAGTTCCCATTGGCTGACTTGTTCTTATGGCTATTCCAGCTCATAATTACCATATTTTTCAGAGTAAAAGACACACCTTTCCCCCCCCCCAAAAAAGAGGGTGAAAATCTGGGTGCATTTTATACACTAAATTTTGACCTCCCAAAACCCCAGTGTTAGATCAGGTAATGGAAAGGCACACTCAAGCTTAGGCAGCAACAGCTCTTTATTGTAACAGAACAAGTATGTACAATCTGTCAGACCTGCGCAGTTCGGTTGGAGGGTGTACTTCGGACAGGTTGAAATGACCTGTTGGCTCTGCAGCTTCGCTTGGTGGAAGCTCCTGGAATCTTTCACAGGCCGCAGCTGGAGCTTCTAGAGCCGGTTCGCTTGGAGCTCGCTGCGGGCCGGCAACACAAGTAGCTAAATATCCCGGTGTCTTCGGGTTTGAGTTGGCTGTGGAAGAAGTGACTTCATGTTCCTTTTGGGTAGGGCTTTGGCTAACTCGTGCAGGAGTTTCCTCTGGCTGCTGATGACTGGAGTTGGAGAGGCAGCCATGGAGTTGGTCAACGTGCCTTCTCCAATTCCGACCGTCCTCGAGCTCTACGACAGCGAGGCCCAGTGATGCCTATCACTGTGGCAGGAATCCACAGAGTTCCCCTGGCGTAGTTGTGGGTGTAAACTGAATCCCCTATGCTAAAATTCTGAATTTTGCTTGTGGAGTCTGGGGGCGATGTGGCAGAATAGTTTGGGTGTAGCTGGTCTAAGTGGGACCTTAGTCGGCGACCCATGAGAAGCTCGGAGGGGCTTCTCCCCATAGTAGCGCTTGGTGTGATGTGTTGAATTAGAAGATAATGGTCAACCCAAGTTTGCCAATCTCCCGGGCCCATCCTGGATAGGGCTTCTTTTGCAGATCTCACCATTCTCTCCGCCTGACCATTGGAGGCTGGATGGAATGGCATGACCAGGGCATGTTTGATCCCTTGTGCTGCTAGGAAGGTCTTGAATTGCATGGCCATGAATTGGGGCCCGTTGTCAGAGACCAGGATATTGGGCAGGCCGTGTGTGGAGAAAAGTCTCCGTAGTACCTTGATGACTGCTTCTGCCATAGTGGAGGTCATCAGGACTACCTCTAGCCATTTCGAGTAGGCATCCACAACTACTAAGAATGTCTGGCCATGAACTGGGCCAGCAAAATCTATGTGTACCCTAGACCATGGTGCTTGATGTCGCTCCCACTCCTTAGCGGGTGCCTCTGGGGGAGCTGGTCTGGACTCCTGGCACAGTGTGCAGGTAGCCACCCATTCTTTGAGCTCCCTGTCCATGTTAGGCCACCACATGTAACTCCTGGCCAAAGACTTCATACTGACCATTCCAGGATGCCCTACGTGTAAAGCCTCTAATACTGTAACATGCAGTTTGGGTGGAACAACGACCCGGTCCCCCCACAGCAAACAGCCATTAATAACAGACAATTCATCTCTCTTACAATAACACATTTTGAAATCAGACCCAACAGACCACTTGGGCCACCCCCTCCACAGCCAGTTCAAAACTTGTTTGATGGTGGAGTCTTCTGCAGAGTGGCAGGCAACGTCACTAGATGAGACAGGATTAGTCTCTAAGCAGTCAATAAGAAGGACTGGCATCTTGGGGGTAGGGTCTGCAAGACGTTCTGGCAGTGGGCAGTGACTCAAAGCATCAGCATGCCCCAAAGTGGAGCCTGGTCGATGGATGAGACAATAGGTGTAGGCCGCTAGGAAAATAGTCCATCTGGTCATTCATGGCAATAATGACACAGGAGTAGGTCGGTCCCCAGCCAGCAAGCCCAGTAGCAGTTTGTGGTCTGTAATAAGTTCGAAATTATGGCCGTAGAGGTACTCATGGAACCTTTTTACACCGGCCACTGCAGCCAAAGCCTCACGGTCCAGCTGGCTGTAGTTCTGCTCGGCAGCAGACAAGGTCCTTGAGTAATAGGCTATGGGAGCCTTGGTTCCATTGGGCATACGGTGGCTGAGGACAGCTCCGATGCCAAACGGGGAAGCATCGCAAGTTAACACCAGTGGCAGGGTCTTGCTGTACTGAACCAGGAACGTATCTGTTGACAGTAGTCTTTTTACCACGGCAAACGCAGCTGCTTTGGCTCTGCCCCAGGACCACTTCGCGTTCTTTGCCAGGAGACAATGTAAGGGCTCAGCAACGGTGGCTTTCTGTTTAAGAAAGATGCTGTAGGAATTAAGGAGTCCGAGGAATGCCTGCAGCTCAGTTTGATTGTGAGATGTAGGGGCGTCCTGGATTGCTTAAATTTTTTTAGTGGTCGGCTAAATCCCAGAGCCGTTGATTAGGTACCCTAAGAATTCAACCCTTGGCACGTTAATTTGGCATTTTTCTTTTTTGAGACTGAGGCCTTTGTCTCAAATTCTGGTCCAAACAGTTTGTAAACGTTTGAAAAGTTGTGCCTCATTTGCAGCCGATACCAAGATGTCATTAAAATAGGGGACGACTCCTGGAATCCCCTCCAAATTGCAGGCGGTTACATTTGAATGCACCCCTGTGAGTCACAATATTTTGGGCCTCCGCTGTAGCGGCATCTATAGGCAATTGTTGGTATGTCTGCGCCATGTCCAATTTAGTGAATACTTTGCCGGGGCCTAAAGAATATAATAAATGCTGTACAATGGGTACAGGGTAAGCACTTTGTTGTAACACTTTATTGATTGTGCATTTAGTCCGCACACATGTGGACAGACCTATCAGATTTGACAGGTGTCACTATAGGGGTCTTTGCAGGCTTAGGCAACAACAGCTCTTTATTGTAACAGAACAAGTACGTACAATCCAGTGAAGGTTCAGTCTGACAGCAGCCCTTTTATAGGGAGCTGTCAGACCCTTTGACCAATGAGATTGAATCTCTGTTCCTGTCGGAACAGAGGACCTTGGTAAAAACCACTATAACAGTTGCTAATATCTAACACACCTCCTTCACAAAAATGGATGTGCAGAGGCTTTGGGAGCCCTGCAAATTTCTCCGGGGGCTGGGGCTCATTTTTTGCTCATTCCACCACCCCCCAGCCCCCAGGAACCCTCTACAAGTCTCCTAAAGGCTATGAATGCCCTTTTTTTTTTGGCAAAAATGGATCCGTTTTTGTGAAAAATGGGCCATTTGTTGCTTGTTTCCCCCCCCCAGCCCCCAGGAGCACTTTGCAGGCCTCTCCTACTCTTTGCATGCCCTGTTTTCACAAAAATATGAGATGTGCAGAGGGTTTGGGAGGTCTGTAGAGTGCAAAAACTTTTTTAAAAATTTACCTCTTCAAAATCTTGGTGCGTCTTTTACTCTGGTATGTCTTATACTCCAAAAAATACGGTACTTATACACTGACAACAATCATTCAAACCAGCCATGACAGATGCTCATCCATACTGCCAGGGCCACTGAGAAAGGTTAGTGGGGTCAGGACAAGTTTAATGACTGAAGGGATGTGTTCCAGAATGTGGGTGAAGGTTTTTCTGCATGAAATGGGAAATGTCTGTGGAGATTCTCAATCGTCCAGGTCATGGTTATCCTAAAGGTGCTTTTTTTTTTTTTTTACCAAAAGGCAATTGGATTTTCTTGTTGTTTTTTTCTTTGCAAACATTTTGCTTCCCATCCAAGAAGCTTCGTCAGTTTTTCTGAACAGAACTTACTGCACTTGTGTATGGTTTGCCAATTGCACAGTGGCACAGCACTTCAGAGGGTCAACGTCATTGCCCAGAGGATCATTGGTTTCCCTCTCCCCACTTTGGAAGAGCTTTATAGCTCTCGCTGCCTTAAGAAAGTTCAAAACATTCTTAAAGATCCATCTCATCCTGGGCACCCTTTTTTTGAACTATTAACATCTGGCACATGGTATAGGATAATAAAAACAAGGACAAATAGGCTGAAAAACAGCTTCTATCCCAGGGCAGTAACTATATTGAATTCTACTGTATAGTGCAATATTAATGGAATATCGGGTTTTCAATTCAATTGTATAGAACAGTGACGGCTAATCTTTTACATCACCGTGTGCCAACCTGCATGATGGAAGTAGCACGCAAAACTGTTCCCGCCTGGATCGCGTGGCCTTGCTGGCCTTTGTGCACACAGGAGTGCCGAAACCCAGAAGAGCAGCGTTGTGGCACGCACCTGATCTTCCTTTTTTCAGTGCTGGCGCGCCCCTGACAAACAGCTGACTGTTGCACATGCATATGACAGAAACCTGGACGTTCAGGTGCAGGTGTGTGCATGTGTGCTAGAATGCTGGTCTTCCGGGTTTTGGTGCTTCTGCGTGTCAAAGGCCAACTGACCAGTGCGTATATGTGCACAGGAATGCAGAAGAGGAGCAAGCGAGGCTACGCGTCCCACAAGGGATGGTTCTGCATGCCGCTTCCGGCACATGTGCCATAGGTCTGCTACCACAGGTATAGAATGTGTGAAGGATGTGTGTTTGTGTTTTCTTTTTATAGTTATAATGTACACTGAAAATGGCATCTAATTTCGTTGTATGAGGTACAATGACAATAAAGTAAATGAAACTAAACTGACCTGAGGCAGATCAATCTGTTGTGACCTCTTTTTTTTTTAAAGGGCGTTGGTACTTACCTGATACGCCTCTTCTCATAGTGGGGGAGGAGTATCCAGGATGGGGGGTTGACCTTGTCCTCTCTTGATTGGACTGAGTCAGATAAGCTCTTTTAGCCACGCCTTGGTCACCAGGCTCCACCCAGTTATCGGCGAAGAACTCTATCCGACTCGCGGTGTCATCCACTCTAAACTTTTAGTTTCAAACCTTTTTCTATTACTTCAACAGAACAGTTCAACAAACGACATAACAATTTCGCAACGTACCCATATCAGGGAGGGGCTGGATACTCCTCCCCCACTATGAGAAGAGGCGTATCAGGTAAGTACCAACGCCCTTTCTCCATAGTGAGGAGGAGGAGTCTCCAGGATGGGACGTACCAAAGCCTACACGTCCCTAGGGAGGGTTACACATTTGAGCATATGCCCTTCCCCGCCTTGTGAACAGCCTGCAACACCCTACGTCCGAATGAGGCTTCCGCAGAAACAAAGGAGTCCAACTTGTAATGCCTCATGAATGGTGAGGGGAAAGACCCTGTGGCTGCCCTACAGATCTCAAATAGTGAGGCCTGCATGGCCCAGGCCGCCAAAGTGGCCACGCTCTGCATAGAACACACTGTGATAGAACTCGGTGTCTGCCGACCCAGTGCCTGATAGGCAGAAGCCATACAAGTTCTTAACCACCTGCCTATTGTGGTGGAGGTCACCTTGTTCCCAGGGACCCCGCTGGAAGGAAGCAAAAGGGTCTTCTGACTTCCTGTTCGGCCTGGTTCTTCTGAGGTAAATCCTCAGAGCCCTCCTTGCATCCAAGGTGTGCCACTTCCTCTATAATGGGTGAGAAGGGTCCAGGCAGAAATGTGCAATATCAGCTCCTGCGAGCAATGGAAACAAGAGCAGACCTTGGGAATGAAGGAGGGGTCCAACCTGGTACTACCCTGTCCTGGTGGAACATGCAGAGATCTTCTCTGGTAGACAGAGCCTGCAGTTCGGATAGCCTCCTGGCAGAGGTGATGTCCACCAAAAAGGCCATCTTAAGTGTCTGGAACTTCAGAGAGAGAGTACGTAATGGTTCGAACGGAGGGCCTGTCAGAGCGTCCAACACCCTGTCTAAGTCCCAGGAAGGGTACCTGTGCACCGTGTGTGGTTTAAATTTGGAGGCCCCCTTGAGGAACTGCCTGACCATTGAATGGCGAGTCCATGTCTGAGATCTACCACCCAGGAGTACTGGTGAAATGGCCGAGACCTGTCTCCTAAATGTGTTGGGAGCCAACCCTCTGTCCAGCCCCGCCTGGAGGAAGTCCAGAACTTGTGCAACAGTGGCCCGGACCGGATCAAAGCCCCTAGAGATGCACCATGTTGAAAGGGCTCGTCATGTAGTGCCGTAAATGTGCTCCATGGAGGGTCTGTTAGCTGCCTGGATAGTCTGTATAACCCCGGGGGAGGAAGATCTTCCCCTGGGGTGCTCTGCTCAAGCGCCAAGTGGTTAGCTGGAGCCACTGAGGGTCCGGGTGTTCCAGTGACCCCTAACTGAGGGAGATCCTCTCCTGGGAGGTTCCCCAGGGCCTGTCCACCAAGAGGAATTGGAGATCGGCAAACCAAGGCCTTCGGGGCCAGTGTGGGGCAATCAGCAAGGTTCGTTGTATGACCCTGGGGATCAGGGGTAAGGGTGGACAGGCATAGAGGAGCCCCCGGGGCCAAGGGCATCGGAGAGCGTCTACCCCCTCTGCCCCCTATGTCCGATACCTGGAGTAAAACCTCGGGAGCTGGACGTTGAGGGGGTGGCGAATAGGTCGACCTCCGGGCGTCCTATGCGCTCTGCCAGCTCCTTGACGATTGCTGGCTGCAGCTTCCACTCCGAATTGTCCTCCTTGGTCCGGCTGAGCCAGTCGGCTCTGATATTCTCCACCCCTGCTATATGTTCTGTCCTCAGTGAATGCTGTCTAAGATCATAGGCTATCTGAGGTGCTACTGCAATTTCTCATAGTCGGACCTCCATTCTGAGTTTGTGGTGGGTTCCGACATGGGGACCAGCCTGTCTGACCCTTCTGCCATGGCTAGAAGGGTGCTATGATTCTATGACTTGGATTAGCTCTTTTTTTTAAAAAAAAATATTATGAATTCTTTGAGTTCAATTCACTTGTCGGTCCCTAGAGTGCATAGCAAAATTTTGTAGATGCAGACGCAGTTCGCTGGTCAGCCACTAGACAGTGTGAAAAGTTGATGTTAGGAAAACTAAGGTTCACAATGAAGAAAGGCTTGCCCCAAAGGTAAAAAAATTAACAAAGAAAGGCTTCTTCCAACATGTTAAAAACCAGAAAAAGGTTAGGAGAACAATTGGTCCATTGCTGAGAGAAGGTGGAAAGAAGGTGACCAGCAATAGGGAGAAAGCATTTAACTCATGATTGGCATCTGTCTTTATACAAAGGGATAAAACAGTCCAACCTATCAAAAACAGCACTACAAAAATCAGATTAGGAACACAAGTTGAAATAGGGGAAAAAATGGTAAGTGAGCACCTGTCTACCCTAGAAGAGTTCCAATCACCAAGACCGGATGAATTACACCCCAGAGTTCTGAAGGAACTGGCAGACGAGATCTCCGAACAACTGAACTATATCTTTCAGAGGTCCTGGCGCACCGGGGAACTACCAGAGGATTACTGATGTAGTTCCCATCTTCAGAAAGAGAGAAAAACAGATCCAGAGAACTACAGATCTATCAGCCTGACCTCACTACCAGGAAGATTCTGGAAAGGATAATCAAGTAACGAAGTAGCGAACACTTAGAAGCAAACAAAGTAATAGCCAAAAGCCAACATGGGTTTGTCAAAACCAGATCATGCCAGCCTAATCTTATTGCATTCTTTGGTAATGTGACAAATTAGTGGAGCAAGGGAATGCCGTTGATATAGTACTTGGACTTCAGTAAGGCCTCTGATAAGGTAGACCATAACCTACTACTAGAAGAATGTGGGTTAGACAGCATCACACCAGATGGATTTTTAACTGGTTGACCAACCGCCCTCAATGTGTAGTCCTCAATAGAACTGCAACTTCATGGAAGGAAGTATGCAGTGGAGTACCCCAAGGCTCTGTTTTGGGCCCAGTACACTTCAACATCTTCATCAATGATTTGGATAAGGGTGTTAGGTATGTAAGCTAACAGTTGGGTTAGCAATATATAAGCCATGATAGTAGTACTGTTTTTTTAAGTACTGCTGTAAATGTGATTGGATGCTGTTACCTCAAGCAGCCATAATATGGAGCCAGAATGACTGTTAGCTCTCTGTTTGCTGATTGGTGGGGGAACTCATCAAATTGCAGCTGACACCCAGCTGGAAGGGATATCCAACACTCCAGAAGATAGGCTAAAGATACAGAAGGATCTTGACCCACTTGAACATTGGGCGCTTTCTAACAAAATGAAATTCAATGGTGAAATGAGTCAGGTTCTACATTTAGGCCACAAAAACGAAATGCACAGGTACAGTATAGGTGGTACCTTGTTCAACAGTAGTAACTATGAAAGGGATCTTGGAGTCCTAGTGGACAACCATTTAAATATGAGCCAGCAGTGTGCAGCAGCTGCCAAAAAAGCCAACACAATTCTAGGCTGCATAAACAGAGGGATAGAATCAGGATCACGTGAAGTGTTAATACCACTTTATAATGCCTTGGTAAGGCCACACTTGGAATACTGCATTCAGTTCTGGTCGCCACGATGTAAAAAAGATGTGGAGATTCTAGAAAGAGTGCAGAGAAGAGCAACAAACATGATTAGGGGACTGGAGACTAAACATATGAAGAACAGTTGCAGGAACTGGGTATGTCTAGTTTAATGAAAAGAAGGACTAGGGGAGACATGATAGCAGTGTTCCAATATCTCAGGGGTTGCCACAAAGAAGAGGGAGTCAAACTATTCTCCAAGGCACCTGAGGGTAGAACAAGAAGCAATGGGTGGAAACTAAACAAGGAGAGAAGCAACTTAGAACTGAGGAGAAACTTCCTGACAGTTAGAACAATTAATCAATGGAACAGCTTGCCTCCAGAAGTTGTGAATGTCCCAACACTGGAAGTGTTTAAGAAGATGTTGGATAGCCATTTGTTTGAAATGATATAGGGTTTTCTGCTTAGGCAGGGGGTTGGGCTAGAAGACTTCCAAGGTCCCTTCCAACTCTGCTATTGTATTGTATTGAATAGAGATTTAGCATCTTTGCTTACAAAATTACATAATGCCAGTTTAGAGACTCTTCAGCCCCTCCAGTGGGGCTGGCGGCTTTAGAAGTGAGGACTTTTTTTTTTTTTTTTTATTAAAAGAGTTTTGTACAAACAAATTTTCCCCCTTTTCACCCCCCCCTCCACACAATATAAATCTCATACAAATGCTATACCCCCCAACCCCCCCGCAAAAATTCACATTCAGATATTATACCAAACACTTTACCCCCTCCTCTCCCCCCATCTTAAAATAGATTACTCATAACCCCTCTCCTCCCAACAAAAACTATATAAATTACTCTTAAATTAATAATAACACATTGATCATTTTCTAAGCTAATTTAACATCTATAACTCTTAATATAAATTTCTCCTAGCCTAACAATGTTTCATTAGTCCCATCTTCTAATTTATTCATACATATATATTGCCCCACCCTCCACCCTAACCCTCCCCCACCTCCCACACAAACCCACCCCCCTGACTTCCGCTGTATACCACTCTAACAATTCCAAACATCCCATATACTATTTACTCAGATCATCTATCGGTCTAAACATTCTTACCTAAAGGCTAGGTAATAACTCCTAGTCTGGTATTTATTCTGTATATAATCAATCCATTTTGCCCATTCCTGTGTGTAATCCTCCTGTTTCTGAGCTTTTAAGAAAGCTGAAATTTTTGCCATTTCAGCGAACCCCGCCACCTTCTGAATCCATTGATCAATTGTCGGCAAAAAATCTTTTTTCCAATGTTGCGCAATCAACAACCTAGCTGCTGTAACCATATACAAGGCCAATTTTGTTTCCCCTTTGGTAAAATCCTTAACTATACCCAATAAAAACATTTGTGGAGCGAATTGTATTCTTTTCTTAAATACATTCTGCATAACCCACCATATTTTTATCCAAAAAGCTTTAACCTTGTTACAAGTCCACCATACATGAAAAAAGGTAGCATCTAGACACCCGCATCTCCAACATTTTGGTTGAACATTTGGGTACATGCATGATAATTTTTTAGGATCTAAATACCATCTGTAAAACATTTTATAAAAATTCTCCCTTAAATTCTGTGACTGTGTAAATTTAACATTCTGAACCCATATTTTTTCCCACGTTTCCAACATAACCACTTCACCAAAATTCTGAGCCCATTTAATCATACAATCCTTAACCAATTCACTTTCTGAGTCTCTTTCTAACAGTACATTATATATTCTTTTAACTTGTTTTGGACCAGTCTCTTTTATCTGCTTAATCAGTTCCACTTCTTTATCCATAAAGCCGACCCTGCGATCTTCTTCCCATCTCTTCTGAAGCTGTATGTAATGTAACCAATTTAAAGTAATTCCTTCTTCCAACAGCTGTTCCAAAGTTTTTAACTTCCATTCGCCCCCATCAGCAATAAGCACATCTTTATATAAACACCCCCCGAGTGACTTAATATTCATAATCCCCATGGTGTCTGCAAGATCCAACCAAAGCGGTATTTTATAATCCCAATTGGGCCGGTGCTTCTTCCATATTCTCATCAAGGCACTACGGAGAACATGGTTGTTAAACACTTTATCCACCCTGTCTTCATAAAAAAGATATGCATGCCATCCCAGAACAAGATCATGGCCTTCTATATTGAGCAATTCCATTTTTGTTTTCCCGAACCAATCTGCTACATGCGTTAATACCGCAGCTTCATAATACAATCGAAGGTTTGGGAGTCTAAGGCCGCCTCTTTCACGTGTATCTTGCATAATCTTCATCTTTACTCTCGGTTTTTTCTCCTTCCAAACAAATTTATTTAATGTTGTTTGCCAATTTAACAAGGTTTTATCTGACTTGAGCACCGGAATCATCTGGAATAGAAAGATAAATCTAGGTAGAATGTTCATTTTAATTGCTGAGATCCTTCCAAGCAAAGACAATTGTAACTTTTTCCACGCTTCAAGATCTTTCTGTATCTTTTGCCACAACACTTCATAGTTATTTGAGAAAAGTTTTGTGTTTGATTCTGAAATTTGTATTCCTAAATATTTAACTTTAGAAACTATTTCAAAACCTGCTAAACTTACAAGTCTCTTTCTTTGAGTCTCTGTCATGTTTTTAACCATCATTTTCGTTTTGTTTTGATTTAGTCTAAACCCAGACACCATGCCAAATTCTATTATGATATTTTTCATCTGGATTATTGATTTCAAAGGATGTGAAAGGGTAACAACCAGATCATCGGCGAATGCTCTAGTTCTGTATTCCTTTTGCCTGATAGCTATGCCATCTAAGGATTTTGAGTCCCGAATTGCGTTCAACAAGACTTCCAAAGTTAAAATAAATAACAATGGGGATAATGGGCAACCTTGTCTTGTGCCTTTTTGTATCTCGAAAGTTGTTGACAAATTTCCATTAATAATAAGTTGTGCATTTTGTTGCTGATAAATTGCTCCAATCGCCTGCCGCAATCGTGGTCCCATATCCATCTTTTCCAAAGTCTTGGTTAGAAAGTTCCAATTCACTCGATCAAAGGCCTTCTCTGCATCCAAGAAAACCAGCACTGCAGAGATCTGCTTATTCTTATCAAGATAGTCAATTAAATCTATGAGTTGCCTTACATTCTCCTTCATATGTCTGCCTTCAATAAATCCTGCTTGATCATGATGAATAATCTCTTGAATAACCGGCATCAATCTGTTGGCTAATACTTTAGCAAATATTTTATAATCTGTGTTCAGAAGAGATATCGGCCTGTAATCCTCTGGTTTCTTAGGGCCCTCTTTATCTTTAGGTATCAATGAGATAAAAGCCGCTTTCCATGAGGGAGGTATTTTACCTCCTTGTTGTATATTACAAAATAGTTGTGTAAGATATTCAATCATTTCCAGTTGTAAAGTTTTATAATACATTGCAGTCAAACCATCAGTCCCTGGAGCCTTAGCTAATTTAAGTTGATTTATAACTAAAGTGATCTCATCAGCGGTTATAAGACGTTCCAAATTTGCCTTTTGAAGCACAGAAATTTTGGCAACCCTTTTTCCTTCCAAAAAATCATCTATTAACTTATTCTGTATATTATCCTGTACATATAGCTTAGTATAATAGTCCACAAATGATTTTTTAATCAACTCTTGTTGATATACCATCTTCCCTCGAAACTCAATTTTATCAATAATTCTGTCATTCATATTCCTTCTCAAAGTATATGCTAACCATCTACCAGGTTTATTAGCATTGGCAAAGGTGTTATGTTTAGCAAATTGCAAATTGGTTGCTGTTTGTTCTGCTATAAGCATCTGAAATTGATCTTTCAACAGCTTTAGCGCCATCTGGAGCGCCTGGTCATTCGGGTTTATTATAAGCAGTGAGGACTTGATTCCTGCCTGTGTCCTCCAAACTGCAGGGGGCTGCCATCTTGGGCCACGTGGGGTCTCTCCTCCCCGTTCTTTTCAAATGGCTCTGGAGGCCAATTTTTTTTTAACCAAAATTGGAAAATCCTTGAATGGACTTGATTGGGGATGGAATTTCATGCTTAAAAATGGAGGAAAACTCCTGACCCCGTGGTCAGAAAAAAGTGTGCTCTGGAGGCCAAATTTTTTGAGCCCAAATTGGAAAATCCTTGAGGCGACTTGATTCGGGGTGGAATTTTGTGGTTAAAAATGGTATTTCATGCTGTTTTTAAAAATCTATGTTTTTCCACCCAGAGGAGGAAAACTTATGACCCCGCGGTCAGAAAAAAGGGTGCTTTGGAAGCCAAAAACTTTTTCAGCCCTAATTGGAAAATCCTAGACGGGGCTTCATTCGGGATGGAATTTCATGCTTAAAAATGGTATTACTTGCTGTTTTTAAAAATCAAGCTTTTTGCACCCAGAGGAGGAAAACTCCTGACCGCGCGGTCAGAAAAAAGTGTGCTGTGGAAGCAAAAAAAATGTTACGCCCAAATTGAAAAATCCTTGACTGGACTTGATTCGGGGTGGAATTTCATGCTTTAAAATGTTATTACTTGCTGTTTTTAAAAATCAAGCTTTTTGCACCCAGAGGAGGAAATCTCCTGACCCCGCGGTCAGAAAAAAGTGTGCTCTGGGCGCCAATTTTTTTTTAGACCAAATTGGAAAATCCTTGAGGGGACTTGATTGGGGAGGGAATTTCATGCTTAAAAGTGGTATTACTTGCTATTTTTAAAAATCAAGCTTTTTGCACCCAGAGGAGGAAAACTCCTGACCCCGCGGTCCGAAAAAAGTGTGCTTTGGGGGCCAAATTTTTTTTGAGCCCAAATTGAAAAATCCTTGAGGGGACTTGATTTGGGGTTGAATTTCATGCTTAAAAATTGTGTTATTTGCTGTTTTTAAAAATGAAGCTTTTTGAAGCCAGAGGAGGAAAACTCCTGTCTCCCTGGTTAGGGTTAGGGTTAGGGTCAGGGTTAGGGTTAGGGTTAGGGTTAGGGTTAGGGTTAGGGTTAGGGTTAGGGTGAGAAAAAAGTGTGCTCTGGAGGCCAAATTTTTTTTGAGCCCAAATTGGAAAATCCTTGAGGGGACTTGATTGGGGATGGAATTTCATGCTTAAAAATTCTATTTCTTGCTGTTTTTAAAAATCAAGCTTTTTGCACCCAGAGGAGGAAAACTCCTGTCTCCCTGGTTAGTGTTAGTGTTAGTGTTAGAGTTAGTGTTAGTGTTAGGGTTAGGGTTAGTGTTAGTGTTAGGGTTAGAGTTAGGGTTAGGGTTAGGGTTAGGGTTAGGGTTAGGGTTAGGGTTAGGGTTAGGGTTAGGGTTAGGGTTAGGGTCAGAAAAATGTGTGCTCTGGAGGCCAAATTTTTTTTGAGCCCAAATTGGAAAATCCTTGAGGGGACTTGATTGGGGAGGGAATTTCATGCTTAAAAATGGTATTACTTGCTATTTTTAAAAATCAAGCTTATTTCACCCAGAGGAGGAAAACTCCTGTCTCCCTGGTTAGGGTTAGGGTGAGGGTGAGGGTGATGGTGAGGGTTAGGGTGAGGGTTAGGGTTAAGGTTAGGGTTAGGGTTAGGGTTAGGGTTAGGGTGAGAAAAAAGTGTGCTCTGGGCGCCAATTTTTTTTTAGACCAAATTGGATAATTTGGATTGATTGGGGAGGGAATTTCATGCTTAAAAATGGTATTACTTGCTATTTTTAAAAATCAAGCTTTTTGCACCCAGAGGAGGAAAACTCCTGTCTCCCTGGTTAGAGTTAGGATAAGGGTTAGGGTTAGTGTTAGGGTTAGGGTTAGTGTTAGTGTTAGATATTAGCATATATCGTGGCAAGTCTCCCCTCTGGTCCGCTGCTACAGCGGGAAACAGGTATCGCTCTGATTGGTCGAGGGGCGTACCCGATCCCTATAAAAGGGGAACCCTCCGACCACAGAGCAAGCTGGATCACTACTACTATTAATAAAGAGCTGATAAGTCACTTCGTGTCCGCAGTCTGTCCTCTCGCTGTCCAGATCCAACATTGGCGACGAAGGTGGGATCGAGAGGCAGATAGGATGAAGAACGCTACCTCCAGAATCTCCGGATTTTATCCAGCCCAGGAATTCAGCAGAAATTCCGGCAGCCATCTCAGATCATCGCAGCGCGGCAAATTCAAACAGAGAAGATGGCGATGCATGCTCCCCCCGCTCCTTTCGACCCAGCAAACTACAAATGGGAAGCCTTCATGATTCGTTTCGAGTGTTTCCTCGAAGCGAACGAATACACGGGGATCACCGACGCGAGGAAGAAAAACATCTTCCTCGGCTACTGCGGAAAGGAAGTCTTCAATACGGCGAGAGACCTCACCGCGCCTACTCCAATACAGGCAGTATCGTGGACGGCGTTGCAACAGGCCCTGCAAACTCATTACGCGCCAAAACCTTCCCGCCATGTCTGCCGCAAGGAATTCAACACGAGGAACCAGAAGGCGGGAGAATCCATAAATCAATATGTTGCAGCCCTACGAAAAGCAGCAACTCACTGCGAGTTCAGGGATCTGGACGAGCACATCTTAGCGCAGCTCATCTGTGGGTTAAGAGACATTTCACTACAAAAGAAGCTGTTGGCAAACCCGAATTTAACCCTACAGATAGCGCTAAACGAAGCAAGAGCGTCAGAGTCAGCCGAGAAATCATCGGTGACCATACAACGAGGGGCCAACGTAAACCAGCCAGCACCAAGACAAACCAGAGTACACTACGAGGACACAAGCCCCGACTACGTGAATCCCG
Source organism: Natrix helvetica (assembly GCF_964273705.1). NCBI lineage: Eukaryota > Metazoa > Chordata > Lepidosauria > Squamata > Natricidae > Natrix > Natrix helvetica. Next base: position 93,795,565 of record NC_138552.1, read on the forward strand.
AGTTCGAGGACAGTCACATGATGCAGAGCAGTCACTTGAGGCCTGGGGGGAGACCCGGATCCCGCTTGCTGCCCTGCGCAAGTTGCGGAGGGAATCACCCCAGGTCTACTTGTAGGTTCAGGAACGTTGTTTGTTCGCACTGCAACAAACTTGGACACATCGCACGAGTGTGCCGGAGCAGAGTCCCTGCCTCATGGCAGCCACCCATGTACCGCCAACAGAAGCCCAACCCAGGGGCTTGGCAAAATCAGAAAGGGCGCCCAGAGAGAAATCCACAAGTGTATACCCAGAGAGAAAATTCACAAAGAGCTGAGCGAGCGTATCCCCAGAGAGATTACTCACAAGGAGCTGAGCGAGCGTATCCCCAGAGAGAATACACACAAAGAGCTGAAAGAGCGTTCTATCAAGACGCTCAACGAGAGTATTTTCAGGATGTAGACGATGAGATAGAGTTGACCCAGAGAGAGGAGTTGCGAACGTATCTCACCACAATACATCAGGTCCGCCCTAAGCGGCCAAAAAGGCTGAGAGTCACAGTCCTCTTGGAGGGCTCACCTTGCGAGCTAGAAGTTGACACAGGATCGACCCTGACGATTATTTCATGGGCATCCATGAAACAGGCTATTCCTAGCCTCAGAAAGAGCCAACTACGCGCTCCAGACGTCCTGCTACGAGACTACCAGGGGAACCAAGTCCCCATCGTGGGCCAAGGCACATTCCAAATCCGTTTCAAGGACATCGAAGCCCAGCTGCCCGTGACCATCGCCAGCGCGCCATTACAGAACCTTCTGGGGCTTGATTGGTTTGAAGCCCTGGGGTTAGAAGTCACCGGAATCAACGCCGTGAGAAACAGCAGCGCTGAACAGATTTTTAAGGAGTTCGAGGATGTGTTCAGCCCCGGTCTTGGTAAGTATGTGGGTAAACCAATATCATTCAATTTAGACCTCAAAGTGGCGCCAATCCGACTTAAACCGAGACGAGTGCCTTTTGCACTCCGCCCAAAAATAGATAAGGAAATAGATAAGTTAGTGGAGCAAGGAGTCCTTGAGCCGGTGGATCACGCGCGCTGGGAAACACCCATCGTGACCCCAGTCAAACCAGACGGATCAGTCCGCATCTGCGCGGACTATAAATGCACAATTAATGTCGCGCTACAACAGAGCGCATATCCTGTGCCTGTAGTACAGCACTTATTGCACTCATTGGGGCCAGGAAAGGTATTTGCTAAATTAGACATGGCACAAGCTTACCAGCAACTGCCAGTGGATAGCGCCACAGCGGAGGCCCAAACTATAGTGACGCATAGAGGAGCATTCAAATGCAACTGGCTACAATTCGGCGTGAGCATTGCCCCAGGATTGTTCCAAAGCGTCATGGAACGACTTTTGCAAGGGATACCGGGAGTTGTCCCCTATTTTGACGACATCTTGGTGTCCGCTGCAAATGAGGAGCAATTAAATAAAAGAGTCAGAACTGTTTTGGCCAGAATCAGAGAAAAGGGTCTCCGCCTAAAAAAGGAAAAATGCCAAATTAACGTGCCTACCATAGAATTCCTGGGTTATAGAATCGATGGTCAGGGAATACACCCCACTTCAAAGAAAATTAAGGCGATCCAGGACGCCCCCACACCACGAAATCAGACCGAGTTGCAGGCCTTCCTCGGACTACTTAACTTCTACAGCGTTTTTCTGAGGCAGAAGGCGACCGTTGCTGAGCCACTACACCGTCTACTCCAGAGGAACGCACCATGGAAATGGGGACGATCCGAAGCTGCAGCTTTCGCCGGGGTAAAGCGCCTGCTCACCACTGACTCACTGCTTGTCCAATACAGCCAGACCCTACCGCTGGTATTGGCCTGTGACGCATCACCCTTCGGAGTTGGAGCAGTCCTCAGCCACAGGATGCCCGACGGAAAAGAAGCGCCCATCGCTTTCTACTCCAGGACTCTTTCATCGGCCGAAAGGAATTACAGCCAAATGGACAGGGAAGCGCTGGCTGCTGTAGCTGAAGTAAAACGTTTCCACGAATACCTCTACGGCCGCGATTTTGAACTAATTACAGATCACAAACCGTTGTTGGGACTTTTGGCGGGAAACCGCCCCACTCCGGTCTCCCTTTCCCCACGCATGACCAGGTGGACTGTTTTCCTGGCTGCGTACGCATACAAATTGATTCATCGACCGGGCTCCACTCTCGGACACGCAGACGCACTCAGCCATTGCCCATTACCTGACATTCTGCCAGACCCCACTCCCGAAGTACCGGTATTGCTCATTGACTGTTTGGACTCTGGACCGGTTTCTTCATACGACGTTGCAAGGTTCTCCTCTAAAGACAATTTAATAAAGCAAGTTCAAACTTGGGTTTGGAGGGGGTGGCCGAAGGGAAACGTGGGCCCTGAATTCAAAGTGTTTTGGTCAAAACGGGACGAACTCTCAGTGTTGCAAGGTTGTTTATTGTGGGGGGATCGAGTTGTTATTCTGTATGCGTTACGTAGGAATGTATTAGATGCTTTACATGTGGGTCATCCGGGGATTGTTAGGATGAAGGCGTTAGCAAGAAGTTACATTTGGTGGCCAAACATGGACAAAGAAATAGAGGAGTGGGTGGCCACTTGCGACCCATGCCAGGAATTGAGACCAGCACCCCCAGAAGCGCCCGCCACACAATGGGAGAAACCTAAAGCACCCTGGTCGCCAATACACATCGACTTCGCAGGACCATTCCAAGGTCAGACTTTCCTTATAGTTGTGGATGCATACTCAAAATGGCTAGAAGTAGTCCTAATGACTTCAACCACGGCAGAGGCAGTCATTAAGGTTCTACGGCGACTTTTCGCCACCCATGGCCTGCCCGACCTCCTGGTCTCTGATAACGGGCCCCAGTTCACGGCCATGCAATTTGAGACATATCTAGCAGGTCAGGGAATTCGGCACGCCCTCGTCGCGCCATTCCATCCAGCATCAAATGGACAGGCGGAGAGAATGGTATGATTCGCAAAAGAGGCCCTCGCTAGGATGGGTCCAGGTGATTGGCAAACACGCATTGATCATTACCTTTTAATTCAGCATATCACCCCAAGTGCAACGACGGGTAGAAGCCCCGCTGAACTACTCATGGGCCGCCGTCTACGGTCTCACCTGGACCGTCTTCACCCAAATTACTCTGCCACAGCTCCCCCAGACTCCACAAGCAAAATTCGGTATTTTAGCATAGGGGATTCAGTATACGCCCTCAACTATGCAGGGGGAACATTGTGGATGCCGGCAAAGGTCATTAGCATCACGGGTCCACGATCGTATCTGCTGGAACTGGAAGATGGGCGGAACTGGAAAAGGCACATCGATCAACTTCGGGGTCGCCTAGCGCACTCAGACCTTCGAAACGAAGACGAGATTTTCCTGCCAACAGAAAGTCAGCCACGCGAGAGCCCCATCATAGAAAACTACGACACCTGCGAACCAAGCTCGGAACAAGAAAGCACGCACGAAGCAGAGCAAACCCCAGGCAACGCAACCGAGCAGAATCCGGAACGCCCTAGCAACGAGGGCACGAAACCTCCCGAACGTGGAACGGGAAAAGCATCCGATCCGGAAACCATTTCTGACCAACCAGAACCACGACGTTCCTCCCGAGTAAGGCAACCCCCAACATACCTAAAAGTCTATGTTACCTACCGCAACGTTCCGTCTAGGAGGGGAGGGGTGTTAGATATTAGCATATATCGTGGCAAGTCTCCCCTCTGGTCCGCTGCTACAGCGGGAAACAGGTATCGCTCTGATTGGTTGAGGGGCGTACCCGATCCCTATAAAAGGGGAACCCTCCGACCACAGAGCAAGCTGGACCACTACTACTATTAATAAAGAGCTGATAAGTCACTTCGTGTCCGCAGTCTATCCTCTCGCTGCCCAGATCCAACAGTTAGGGTTAGGGTTAAGGTTAAGGTTAGGGTTAGGGTTAGGGTTAGGGTTAGGGTTAGGGTGAAAAAAAAGTGTGCTCTGGAGGCCAAATTTTTTTTGAGCCCAAATTCGAAAATCCTTGAGGGGACTTGATTGGGGAGGGAATTTCATGCTTAAAAATGGTATTACTTGCTATTTTTAAAAATCAAGCTTTTTGCACCCAGAGGAGGAAAACTCCTCACCCCGCGGTCAAAAAAAAGTCTGCTATAGAGACCAAATTTTTTTTGAGCCCAAATTGGAAAATCCTTGACTGGACTTGATTCGGGGTGGAATTTCATGCTTAAAATGGTGTTACTTACTGTTTTTAAAAATCAAGCTTATTTCACCCAGAGGAGGAAAACTCCTGTCTCCCTGGTTAGGGTTAGGGTTAGGGTTAGGGTTAGGGTTAGGGTTAGGGTTAGGGTTAGGGTTAGGGTTAGGGTTAGGGTTAGGGTTAGGGTGAGAAAAAAGTGTGCTCTGGAGGCCAAATTTTTTTTGAGCCCAAATTGGAAAATCCTTGAGGGGACTTGATTGGGGATGGAATTTCATGCTTAAAAATTCTATTTCTTGCTGTTTTTAAAAATCAAGCTTTTTGCACCCAGAGGAGGAAAACTCCTGACTCCACGGTCAAAAAAAAGTGTGCTCTGGAGGCCAAATTTTTTTTGAGCCCAAATTGGAAAATCCTTGACTGGACTTGATTCGGGGTGGAATTTCATGCTTAAAATGGTGTTACTTGCTGTTTTTAAAAATCAAGCTTATATCACCCAGAGGAGGAAAACTCCTGTCTTCCTGGTTAGGGTTAGGGTTAGGGTTAGGGTTAGGGTTAGGGTTAGGGTTAGGGTTAGGGTTAGGGTGAGAAAAAAGTGTGCTCTGGAGGCCAAATTTTTTTTTCCGCCCAAATTGGAAAATCCTTGAGGGGACTTGATTGGGGAGGGAATTTCATGCTTAAAAATGGTATTACTTGCTATTTTTAAAAATCAAGCTTATTTCACCCAGAGGAGGAAAACTCCTGTCTCCCTGGTTAGGGTTAGGGTTAGGGTTAGGGTTAGGGTTAGGGTTAGGGTGAGAAAAAAGTGTGCTCTGGAGGCCAAATTTTTTTTCAGCCCAAATTGGAAAATCCTTGAGGAGACTTAATTGCGGAGGGAATTTCATGCTTAAAAATGGTATTACTTGCTATTTTTAAAAATCAAGCTTATTTCACCCAGAGGAGGAAAACTCCTGTCTCCCTGGTTAGGGTTAGGGTTAGGGTTAGGGTTAGGGTACGGTTAGGGTGAGAAAAAAGTGTGCTCTGGAGGCCAAATTTTTTTTGAGCCCAAATTGGAAAATCCTTGAGGGGACTTGATTAGGGAGGGAATTTCATGCTTAAAAATCGTATTACTTGCTATTTTTAAAAATCAACTTTATTTCACCCAGAGGAGGAAAACTCCTGTCTCCTGGGTTAGGGTTAGGGTTAGGGTTAGGGTGAGGGTGAGGGTTAGGGTTAAGGTTAGGGTTAGGGTTAGGGTTAGGGTGAGGGTTAGGGTTAGGGTTAGGGTTAGGGTTAGGGTGAGAAAAAAGTGTGCTCTGGAGGCCAAATTTTTTTTAAGACCAAATTGGAAAATCCTTGACTGGACTTGATTAGGGAGGGAATTATTACTTGCTATTTTTAAAAATCAAGCTTTTTGCACCCAGAGGAGGAAAACTACAGAAAAAAAGTGTACTTTGGGAGCCAAATTTTTTTTTAAGCCCAAATTGGAAAACCCTTGACTGGACTTGATTCGGGGTGGAATTTCATGCTTAAAAATGGTATTACTTGCTGTTCTTAAAAATCAAGCTTTTTGCACCCAGAGGAGGAAAACTCCTGTCTCCCTGGTTAGGGTTAGGGTTAGGGTTAGGGTGAGAAAAAAGTGTGCTCTGGAGGCCAAATTTTTTTTGAGCCCAAATTGGAAAATCCTTGAGGGGACTTGATTAGGGAGGGAATTTCATGCTTAAAAATCGTATTACTTGCTATTTTAAAAAATCAACTTTATTTCACCCAGAGGAGGAAAACTCCTGTCTCCTGGGTTAGGGTTAGGGTTAGGGTTAGGGTGAGGGTGAGGGTTATGGTTAGGGTTAAGGTGAGGGTGAGGGTGAGGGTTAGGGTTAGGGTTAGGGTTAGGGTTAGGGTGAGAAAAAAGTGTGCTCTGGAGGCCAAATTTTTTTTGAGACCAAATTGGAAAATCCTTGACTGGACTTGATTAGGGAGGGAATTATTACTTGCTATTTTTAAAAATCAAGCTTTTTGCAACCAGAGGAGGAAAACTACAGAAAAAAGTGTACTGTGGGGGCC